>NC_139225.1:140947639-141141053 GCF_055691185.1 Crinia signifera | reverse complement strand
TTGTATATGACAGAACAATTACATTTGCACAGACATTAAGTACACAACTCTCTGCTGGAAATGTATTTAGCTGGAACACTTATAGTACTTAAACTGTACTTACGGTACCTTAAGTGTGTTAGAAATGTGAACTTTTATCATACTGTACATATTACACAACACACAGTATTTAATAACTAACAATCCTATCAATCTGAGATACAGGGTCAATGCAACAATTACATTAAAATGACTTAATAATTGGGACCCCATAAACTTTAAACTCTCTAATGTTCATCTTACTGAATTACGTTTATTGAGGCTACTTCAGCTGCAAAAATCACATGCCCCCACAGCAGCATAAATGGGGCGTGGTCCCGCATGAGTGCAGCGTTTATATGCCATGTCCCCCAAATATCGAGTGTGCCTCATCGGTGCACGGAGCTGTGCCTCCTATGCTGGTCCTGACCCCCATAGTGGGGAAAATGGCTGGCCATGGAAGCTGCTGGCCATGCCCCCAGTTCCTCTGTGTCTCTGAATAGATGATGGGCACATGCGCACAGCGTCTATTCACTGCTGGCCGATGGGGGGGTGGGGGGGGGGGCAACTGCCATGGGACTATTGGCCCCAGGTGGGATGTGGGACAGTCACAAAATAATGGGAGTGTCCCATGAAAATCAGGACAGTTAGGAGGTATGGGGGGGGGGGGATCTTAGAATGCACACCCTATATACATGAGGTTCTATCATGCTGGGACTTGTAGTTCGGCAAAGAAAAATGGATTAATAATATGGAGTGTATCTGCACCATGTTTTTTCTTTGCAGAACTACAAGTCCCAGCATGATAGCACCTCATGTATATAGGGTGTACATTCTAAGACCCCCCCCCATAAGCTAAAATTGGAGTACACCTGTAGGATGGGACTCCTTCAAGTAGCACCTTAAAGTAGCACCCCGCCCACCTAATTTGAATATTATTTCACCAGCTTGGTCCCTGGTAGCCACTGACTGCAAACTGTAGGCACAATAAAGGTAAGACCTAAAAAATTACACTTATTGCTAGTCTTGGGGATTTGTATTTGGGGCGCGGTTCCCTTTGGGTTGGTGTAACCGAGTTGCTTTCGGGGTGGCACACCCTAACATTTATTTAGCACTATTTATTTTTCACTAATATTATACTTTCTAGCACTACACATTTGAACCTCTAGCTCCTGCTTCTTTCTTATTAACACAATTACAGCTTAGTTTTTCACTTGTGTGCTGCCCTGGGGTGACTGGCTTATGCTGGCATTTTTGGGGTTCCGCGCCCCAGATTCAAACTTAGTATTAGGGACGCACCAGAAATGAGGTCTCCGTGAAGCTGGTTGGTGGGCAAATATTTCTTGGCCAATTTATATACAGTACCAAGAACCTCTATTATTGATTAATAATATGGGAGTGTGCATCTGCACCATGTATTTTTCTTTGCAGTTAGGAGGTATGCCTTATGTCAGTACATGCCACCAGCTCACTAGAACTGTACCTCTACTCATGGGTTACACCTAGAAGGACCACCAGTGAGAGCACATCATTTGGCAAGTGACAGTACAGGGACAGCTCTATAGTCACATATCAGTGAACAGTTACATACATTCAACCTTACGAGCATCCCTATTATAAAGTCTGTGAGGCTAAGAGACAGACAGCCACAGAGTCACATAGCCTGTAGTCGCATCACCTAGAAACATAGAATTTGATGGCAGATAAGAACCACTTGGTCCATCTAGTCTACCCCTTTTTTAAACATGTTACCTCAAACAATATTTGATCCTTATTTTTTTGTAAGGATATCAATATGCCTATCCCAAGCATGTTTACATTGCTCTACTGTATTTGCCTCTACCACCTCTGATGGGAGGCTATTCCACTTATCTACTACTCTTTCTGTGAAGTAATTCTTCCTCAAATTTCCCCTGAATCTTCCTCCCTCTAATACAACCTAGATACTGCCTGTTTCTGCGCACTGCACAGGAGCGCAGTCTGCTCTCAGCACACCAGGGGATTATAGTGACTAATCCCCAAATAAAGAGCAGTGACAATGCGTTATTATTCAAACCTGAAATCAGGTGTCATTATACAGCTTAGAAAGCATTCAGCATTCTGTAGGGGAAAAAAAACCCTATTGTTAGTTACCAGGAAAGCTACAAAATACTCATTGCAACTATGTGAGAGGGCGGTGTAGTGCCTTCTGCCGTGCAGGTGTAGACTGGCCTCTTACTTGCCGCACCCTAACACCTTCACCGCTAGATAAACCAACTGTCTTGGTATACTGACTGGACCCGAACACAATGACCGAGGAGGAAGGAAATGAGGTGAATAATGTTAACTGCCCACTGTGCCAAGATGTTTCTCTAAATAGAAGGTCATTCTCTACACTATTGCGCTCAGACCCAAACGTTCTCCTATTTGTACTGTACTTGTTCTCCGGGTGGAAAATCAGAGAAAATCAGAGAAATGTTTTAAAGCTCATGATCGACCCTCTCTGTTTGTCCATTTGACTGTGGATGGTATGCTGATGAGAATTTCAACTTCACTTGTGAGGCAGAACACAGGGCTCTCTAGAATTGAGCAAGAAATTGCAATCCTCGGTCAGGACACAATCTCGGGGGGAAGACCATGTAACTTTATTATGTTTTGTACAAAAATTTGGCGCAAGTAAGAGGAATGAAATGTCCCATCTTAGAGAAGCCATCCACAACTACCCTGGGACTTAAGTAGTTTATAGATGAAGTCCATAGAGGTATGAATCCATGGATGCATAAATATCACCAGGGGATGCAGAGTGCCAGCTGGAGCTTGACAGGAGACTTTGTGTTTGCACACTTGGCACAGATGTCCCAAAGTCTTGTACACCATACCTTAAATGCGGCCACCAGTAAGACCGTCGTACAATCTCAAAGGGTTTTGAGGAGTTGACCGGAGTAAGGTGAAGCATGAGCCCTGGACAAAAGTACGGAAGATACTAACATTTTCCCAGGAGGTGGCACAGGGGATACTTGCATAGAAGACAGCTGGGTTAACAATGGGATGAATTTCAGACAGTGAGGACTCATCTTCCATGGATGGAGATAAGGCAGTAGCTCTTAAAAGCTAGAACGGAACATCATTTGAAAGACTAACCTGGAAAAGAATAAGGACTAACAACCTTGTCGTGGATTTAGAAACTGAGCAGCTTTGAGATAAAGCAAATGCTTGTGGTCATTGAAGCACCGGGAACTAAGCACCTTCCAACAAGTACCTCCCTTCATCAAAAGTTAATTTGATGGCTAACAGCTCTTGGTCTCTAAAGGAGTAGGTATTTTTTTGCTGGTAGGAACTTGCAGGAGTAAAACCCGCAGGGTTGTGGTTTGCCATCCTCAGAAGACTGGGAAAGGTAGACTCCAACACACACACAGTGGAAGCATCAACTTGTAGGAAGCTAGTTCCTTCTGACCATACAGCCGGATTGGCTCCTTTACATATAAGAGTCCTAATAGGTGACATCATTGTAGAAAATTATTTGATAAGTTCTCTGTAATTAGTGGCAAAGCCAATAAAACACTGAATAGCCTTGAGAGTGGTTGGTTACGATCAACCCAAATTTTCATGATCCATCCATAGCTCAGATCTGGAAATGATGTACCCCAGGAATGGAATGGAAGAGACGTCAAAGGTACATTTGGAAAGCTGCCATAAAGCCTGTTTTCCCAGAAACGGGACAACACCTCTTTAACTTGGAGATGATGGGAATGGATGTCAGTGCTGTACACATTACCTTACTGTATAACCTGCATAGGGTGTACATAGGTTGCTGTGAGCCGGCAATAGGCCACATGAACCAGGTGCAGTTGGCTGATGTGGACAGTTATAGAAATCTCCTGAGGGGAGCTGATAAAAAGCATGGATCCGCACAGGCTGAGCACTGCTGCAAGGCACATTGGGGCAGATGTATGAAGTGTCATTATGGGGGAGAAGGGGTATCAGTGCACGTTATATTGGCACTGCTATCTAAATGATAGCAGGCCGAATGTATGAACAGTCAGCGTCGTTGACCGTTCCGCCCGATGCCGGTTTTGGCTTCCCCAGCAGTAGGCTGGGGAAGACCTGCCTAAACAGCAGGGACAGCGCTGTCCCTGCTGTTAGGTCTGGGCTGTGCTGGGGATCTGCTGCATGCCCAGTCGAGCCGGCCCGGGGACAAGAGACAGCGCATCAGTGTAAACTGTGCGCTATCTCCAGGAGGGGACATTGCCGGAGGGGGGAGTTAGCGCTCCCCCGCTTCGGCAGACAAGATGTTAATACATCTTGTCGATGTCCCTTCCTGCTTCGCCTTGCTAATGAGGCGAAGCAGGAAGTATTATAGTGGCGCGATAAGCGCCGCTATAATACTTCTGCCCCATTGTGACCACTTATAACCATATACTGTAGAAGCGGCACCAGAGGCAGTTAGTGGTAAGCATTGAGAACAGCAAGACATAGGGGACTGAGACACAGCCTAGGCGGGCCAATGATGGAGCAGTAAATAGACATCCAATGATAATCTGGAGAAAGGGAGGAGACTGGTCCGGCATGGAGTCCAGCTGCAGGAGACAGAGCACACATCTATTCAATATCCAGCTGCTTTAGAGCCTTATGCATACCACCCAACATTAACCATGGTGGTAGTGGTACATACGCACTTGCCCAAATTTGTGGGGCGTGGCCTCCCAACCAGTGACCTACAATCCGCTGACCATGCCCCAGTCCCTATGTGTCTCTGAATAAATGCTGTGCACATGTACACAGCATCTATGCACCGCTGCTTTGCTCAGCAGAGCAGTGGTGGACAAGAGGGATTCCCAACAGCCCCCCCCCCCCCCCCCCCCCAACTGCGGGACACTGCCTTATGTCAGTACATGTCCCCAGGTCGCTACCTCTGCTCACAGGATACACCTAGAAGGAGACCTCAGCAGTGAGAGCACATTATTTGGCAAGTGACAGTGCAGACTATCAGCATCCCTATTATAAAGTCTCTGAGGCTAAGAGGCAGCCACCACCTCACATAGCCGGTAGTCGCATCACCTAGATACTGTACAGCCTGGACTGCGTGGTACATAGGAGTGGTCTGCTCTCAGCATACCAGGGGACTATAGTGACTAATCCCCAAATAAAGAGCAGTGACAATATGTTATTATTCATACCTGAAATCAGGTGTCAGTATACAGCTCAAAGAGCTTTCAGCATTCTGTAGGGAAAACACCCCTATTGTTAGTAACTAGCAAAACCACAAAGTACAAACTATGGGGGTTATTCTGGTTTATTCAAAAGGCTGTGAATTTGATACCGCGCGGGGGAGAGGAAGGCCTGGCACGTGAGCGGCACCAGAAAACACTGCACTAGGGAGAAGGAGGGATGGTGAGCGGGAGAATGAAAGGCCATGTCAGGGAGAGGAAGACCTGATTCCCTGCACTACCTGCTTGAGAGGTACATGCAGCTACACACTCCCCCTGAAGTTGGGAGGGGTGGATTAACAAAGTGATGGCTGTCAAAAACTTTCAATCCCCTGATCTCCCTTCTCCCCCCCCCCCCTCCCCCTCCCCTCCTGTCCTCTACCTCCACTCCTCTATGTTTATCCTGGCATCCTCCACTCCCACCCCCATCTCTTCCTCTACCCCCCCCTCTCGTCTTCTACTCCCCTCTCTCATCCTTTACCCATCTCTCTCCCCGCTCACCCTATTTCCTCTCTTTCTCTCTCTTCCCCCTGACAACTCTCTTTCTCTCACCCCTCTCTCTCACTGGTCTTTTTCTTTCCCTCCCTCTGACGTTCTCTGCTCGCATCTCTCTCTTTCTCCTCCCCTTTCCCTCTGATACCCTCTTTCTCTCATTACTTTTTCCCCCATGAAGCACCCTCTCTTTTTATGACCACCTTGGTAATTCTGTTTGTGCCCTAGTGCGGCACAATCAGCATTGTAGCAGGGCACTATAGTCAGACAACACCGATACTTGACTAAACATCCTTGAGTACCGAAATACTCCCACATATCAGTGCAATGATTTGAATAGCCCCAGGAGCTCCCTCCCATCATTGTTCACAGCGCGCTGAATTACATAGACCACTTTGCTGCTCATTCCCCTCACACTCCTGCCCCCTCCTAAGGGGTATGTAGTGACAATATTTTGCTATGGGGCCATCAAAGTACTAGTTACGCCCCTGCTCAGGGGGTTTATATGCTCATTACCAGGGGTAATATATATATATTCCAGGGGACGATATATACTATATATATATATATATATATATATATAATTTCAAAGGATTTCCAACACCCGGCAGGCAGAAAATCAGCACGGCACTGAAGCGATTTTTCAAAATCTTTTTTTTCCCTATATTGCTACCCAGAATCTGTAATGTCCAGGTACTGTAGCGACATATGCTACCCAGTAGGACCTTCAGCATCTATCCATCTGTCCATTAGAACCTCAAGCATCTATCTACTCAATGCAGTGGCCATTTTTTGAGGGTCATTTTCACCAGATTCCATACGGACTGCCATACCCCTTGGAATCTGCAGAGACCATGCGTTCCCTCAGTGCCAGCTCCCGAAAGCAACCATTTAGAAGGGGGGTTGGGGATAGGCTATTGGGTGGCAGGGTTAGGTTTAGGCAGCAGGGTATGGAGATTAGGATTATACGCCAATGGGGAGGGTTAGGGTTATGCTGTGGGTGGGAGAGTTAGGGTTTGGAGAAGGGGGTAAGGAGAAGGTAAGTATGCTTAACTGACCCCTGTCAGGACTCCCTCCAATGTGATACCGACGTCTTTATCCATCCCCACTGCTGGTCATTAGTATCCAATCATTTCCTTGTCTGCTGGAAGCTAGATACCCAGTCAACAAAAATACTGTAAGGCGCCTTCTTTGATTTGGCCACTAGATGCCCTCAGTAGGCTGCATTATTTCTGTAGTAGCAGAGGTTAATTTTTCCATCAGATGCTGTATAGGAGAGAAATCTATTGACAATTATGTTGTAGCTCCAAATTCCCATTTTATGTGGCTTAATCACCATAACGACAAATTGACGCAAAATTTTACCCTTGAGCAGGGCTTAAAGTAACCCTGGAGAGGTGGTGGAATTTATTCCCCTCTGCCACCTAATTCCCTCTTCTCTTCTCCCCTCCCCCCATTAGGCAGAGCCAGGGGTAGGGTTTTTGACAACCCCCCCAGCCCCACACCCTGCAAACTGTAATGCTTTTCTGTTCAAAGTAAAGTGCAAGGACAAGGTCACCATTACAGGTGGAAGTCCCCCCCACGTACACACACACACACACTGTAACCCTTTCTCCCCAGAGTGATTTTTCTTTTTATGACAAGGTAGAACAAAACTCACACTAAATCGTTCTTCTATTGCATTGGGACATGTTGAAAATAACAGCAGCTATAGAGGTGCTCCCCTGCTCTGCTACTCTGCTGCTACTCTGCTGCTGTTTGATGCTGGCTGTGTTGGCCTGTTGCACTGTATGACAGGCAGTGGCGATGCCACTTCTGAGTCATCAGCAGAGAAAGTGCCTGCAACCACTGTGGTGTCCCGCCCTCTCTACCCAGCATCTGTCCAGCATTTATCAGCCCCTCTACCCAGCATCTGCCAACCATCTCTGTCCAGCGTCTTTCCCGCCCTCTCTACCCAGCATATGTCCTACCCTATCTGTCCAGCATCTATTAGCCCCTTTCTACACAGTATCTGCCCAACCATTTATATCCAGTATCTGTCCTGCCCTCTCTAAACAGCATATGTCCTCCGCTATCTGTCCAGCATCTATCAGCCCCTCTCTGTCCAGCATCTGCCCAATCATCTCTGACCAGCATCTGTCTCACCCTCTCTACCCAGCATTTATCCTCCCTTATCTGTCCAGCATCTATCAGCAGCTCTCAGCCCAACGTCTGACCTCCCCTATCTGTCCAGCATCTACTGTATCAGTCGTTCTCAACCCAGCATCTGTCCTCCCCTATCTGTCCAGCATAGATCAGCTTCTCTCAACCCAGCATCTATCCTCCCCTCTCTGTCCAGCATCAATCAGCCCCTCTCTTCCCAGCATCTGCCCAACCATATTTGCCCAGCATCTACCCCACCTTCTCTGCCCAGTATCTGTCCCACCTTCTTTGCCCAGTATCTGTCCCACCCTCTCTACCCAGCATCTGATCCACCCTCTCTACCCAGCATCTGTCCTCCCCTATCTGTCCAGCATCTATTAGCCTCCTCTAACCAGCATCTGTCACACAATCTCTGTCCAGCATCTATTAGCCGCTCTCTGCCCAGCATCTTCCCAACCACCTTTGCCCAGAATCTTCACCACCTTCTCTGCCCAGTATCTGTCCCACCTTCTTTGCCCAGTATCTGTCCCACCCTCTCTACCCAGCATCTGTCCTCCCATCTCTGTCCAGCATCAGTTCTCCCCTCTCTGTCCAGCATCTGACCCCCCCCCCCCCCACCTCTGCTTCACATCTGTCCTCCCCCACGCTTCACCCTGCCCAGCGTTCGCTTCCCCTTTGTTATTATTATACGGGAGGAAGGGTGTAAATTTGCAGTCAGCAAAGTAATGATAAAGTAAAAATAGGAAACCAATAAAAAAACATGTCAACTATATGTCAACCGTTGACGATAATGACCATATAGGGGTTTATTTACTAAGATAGGAGTTCTATTAAAGATGGGATGTTGCCCATAGCAACCAATCAGGATGTATTTAGTTATTTATTTAGCACCATAGCAACATCCCATCTGAAGTAGAACTCCCATCTTAGTCAAATAAATCCCATAGTGATAACCTATTGGTGGTCGATCGATCAACTGGATACCGGGGAGCAGAGGCAGAACTACATTTGGTGCAGCAGGTGCATTGCACTGGGGTCCCTGAAGACTAAGGGGCCCACTGCTGCCACCCAACACTGTGTGGCATATTGTGAACTTGGGTTGGAGTATAAGAGGGGGACACAAAGGGCCTTTTTCTGCTCGGTACGGTGGGACCGTATACGGGCGGATCGGGTTTTTTCTTCATCTGCGCATGCATAGCTTTCGCAATGCGCAGGTGCGGCGACCTCACACCGCTCACGGACAAGTCTCTCAGTGCGAAAAAACCTGTCCGCAAGAGTACGGTCATTGTGGGCGGCATGGGGGCGTTTTCAGGGGAGCGGCCGGAATAATGAGGAAAACTGGGTGTAAACATGGGTGTACACAGGGGTGTGCAGCAAAAATGTATGGTGCTACAACCGCTCGATCGGCGAACGCGCCGTGCATTTTGGCCCAAAAACAGGTGGACGCCAACGATACCTCCAGACCACCCCTACAGATACCGTATGAGAGCGTCCGCCTGGGTTTGCTAATTAACGCTGATTACTACTCAAACACATACTCCTGAATGTAATAAGCAATGCTGCAGGCTATTAAGTGAAAACCATGATTTCACTACCTGCAAGCCACACACAGCCCTCAAACACATTTGAAGCATATCTTTCTACACTTCTCTACATGTCAAGGTTGGTTTCATTTTAGGTAAGATTCATTCAAAGACCTGCTTATATATGCCAAGGTAGTTATTTTATAACCATCTACACCTATTCAGAAAGTGTTTTGGTATATTTTAAAATGCAGGACACTCAATTCACAGAAGTCGACATGTGTCAACTTTTTCACTGTAACACCAACATAACTTTATTTAAAAGTAAAACCAATGTGGGGGCACATAGATAGTGATTAAAATGCCACATTAGAACATAATAAATATATACATGTAATGAGGATTAAAATGTTGTTTTGTTAGGGTGTTTATTAAGGTAGACAATTGAGTTAACAGAAAACAATTATTGAATAACCGTTAGAATAATTAATTAATTGTATTAATAATAGTTGAAAGGGAAGATTTGCAGGGCCATATATGTGAAGGGTACGCCACCGTGCACGGACGTACACTCACTGTCACGATCGGTGACACACGCTGAGTTTTCCATTGAAAAAAACGGGGGGTGTGGGTATATCCTGCGCTAACCTTCACTGCTTAATGCTAGTGGATGTACACAAAGGATACAACACTAAAAGAGAAATCTACGTTCTATCCACAATACCTCAAAGGACCACTAATCAAAACCTTTCAAAGGCTAGTAGAAAAAGACATAGAAGGAACCTCAAACCACATCAACAAGCGTTCATACAACATCACAGCCAAAGAAAGAAAAGCACTAGACTCCCTAAAAAACAATGAAGAAATTGTTATTAAGCCAGCAGATAAGGGAGGGGCCACTGTAATCATGGACAGAGATAAATATGAAAAAGAAGCAATAACACAACTAGAAGACCCCACCACCTATGAACAACTCAGATCAGACCCCACGGCGAAATATAAGAACGAATTAAACATTCTACTGGCCAAAGGTGCGAAAGAAGGAATTCTTAATAAACAGGAATATGGATACCTCCAGAAGAATGACCCCATTATACCTGTGTTCTACCACCTGCCCAAACTGCACAAGGACCAAGAGAACCCACCAGGCAGACCCATAGTGGCAGGAGTAAAATCACTTACTTCAAAATTATCAAAGTATGTCGACAAATTCCTACAGCCAGTGGTAGTAAAACAAAGAGGATACATCAAAGACACCAATCACATACTGATGCTTCTGAAAGAACTCCCCTGGGAGTAGGACTATATACTTGCAACGTGCGATGTCAAATCGCTCTATACGAGCATAAACCACACACAGGGGTGTGAAAATGTAAAGAAGAAACTCCTGAAGGACTCAGAGTTGGAGGAAATACAAATTAATTTCGTTATAGAGGCGATACGCTTCATCCTAAGCCACAACTATTTTTGGTTTGGTGGAAATTTCTATTTGCAACGCCAAGGGACAGCAATGGGGACCAACTTCGCCCCGTCATATGCGAACCTGTTCCTGGCACAATGGGAACAAGACACTGTCTGGACGAACAACCCCTTTCAAGATAATCTCAAGATGTGGGCCCGATACATCGACGATGTAAATTTTTTACGTATACTTTGGTATAGGGTATTCTGTAGTATACCCAGGGTAAATCCAGCAGCAACCATCTAGACTGCAAACTCAGCGCAGTTGTTACACATCTCCGCCTAGTAACTATTCCATTGAAAAAAGGCTGTTCTGTGGGCGGACTTTCGCTCACCGTCCACGTACGGGAAACGTACGGTGAAACGGACCGTACGTACGTTTCACCGACCTAACCAGAATAAGGCCCACAATGTATACTGAGCAGGTTGAGTATGCCTTATCCAAACTGTTAGGGACCAGAAGCATTTTGGACAAGGGATTTTTGGGGATTTTGAAATATATATATTTTTCCATGCTTACCTGGTCCCCCGGTGGGGCCCCGATGGTCTTCCGATGTCCAGGGTGTCCCCCGGTGTCCACGGCGGCCTCAGTGCCAGATTAAGGTCTAAATGGGCCTGGAGCTGAAAATGATCAAGGTCCTATTATGTGCAATAATAGGGGTTGTGGCCAGCACCTAATAATGTGGGGGGCGTGACCAGTGTTCTGGTTACATTTCAGGAAAAAAATTGTTTTACCCGCAATATCTCTGGAACCAATAAACCCATATGAACCTGGTATCAGATTGAAGGCCCAGCAATTTGGGTTCAAATGTGATCAACCTTGAGCTTCTGTGATGCCAGGAGAGGAACTCGCAGCTATGGGAAATTGGGTGGGGGTCGGAATTAGTGGGTCCCATGTTATCCTATGGGGAAAACGTTCCAGCTTTGCACTGTGTTATCTCCTGTTCCCTGGGGGGCTAGCGATGCGGGGCTGGGCTTGTTGGAAAGCCCCAGTCCTCATCTACAAAATGGAGAGTGGGCCTGGAGCTGCAGCTCCATCAGGCCCATTGTTAATCCGGCGTTGGGCGGCCTTCAGGATCCTCTTCAGCAGCATATCCGGTCCCAGGAGTGCGTTGCAAGAGTACGTGCGTGTGCCGTTGACATCACCAACGCACACACGCAATGCACCCCAGGGACCAGATATGTTACTGAAGAGGATCCCGTAGGACGCTGTGGATGGTCTGAAAAAAGGAATGGGGGAAAAACCCAAAATATTCTGAAAAAACACGGTTTTCGGAATATTTCGGTTTTTGGAATACATGCATATGATAGACCCGACCTATATTAGTTTTAAATATATATTTGAAAATATGTATTTAGCTTAATTAAGCGATAAAAAGTTAAAACAGTTTAAACACTTTTAAAGCTATGTTTCTTTATAAATAATAACAATTACGTAGCTAAGAAGGAAAGGAGAATATGGGGGAGGGGAGTTTAGGGGGAGGAGGAGCAAACAGAGAGAAAACTCCCAAACAGAAGCTATAATTACCAACAATCATTGTATTTTCAATCCAAGTCCTCTGATGTAGAAAAATACATTTCTCGCTGAATTTCGGCCTTTGAAAAAGGTATACGGTCACTAGGTTGACAGTATAAAGGTCGATATAAATTAATCGACAACTATATGTCGACATACATTAGGTCGACACGTGAAATAGGGCGACAGGCGTAAGGTTGACATTGTCGGAAGGCTGACACAAACATCAGGTCTGCAATGGGAAGGTTGACAGTGTAAAGGTTGCAATGAGTTTTTCACGTTTAAAAAAAAAAAAAAAAAAATTGGCGGTATTTCATACCCTAACATCCACTAGGGCAGGCCTGGCCAACCTGTGGCTCTCCAGCTGTTGTGAAACTAAAAGTCCCAGCATGCATTGCCACAGTTTTGTCACTATGGAATGCTAGAACTCTGGCAAAGCATGCTGGGATGTGTAGTTTCCCAACATCTGGAGAGCCACAGGTTGGTAAAGGCCTGCACTAGGGCATGAAGAGAGAATAGAATAGTGTGCCCAGCAGGATACACTCTTACGGTGCCCATGTTGCTCATTTGGCACAAAAAAATGTGAAAAACTCATGTCGACCCTTTGACTTTCGACCTTCCCGTTGTTGACCTAATGCTTGTGTTAACCTTCTGACCCTGTCAATCACTTATGTACCTTCATACTGTGGACCCTATGACCCATACCCCCATTGAACCCTCCAGTAAAACCAACACTATTAAAAACCTACATGAAGATATCTTAGGAATTTAGCACATAAAAACGTTCCCACTGGTATCACATTGAAACAATATGAGGACAGAAGATAATGTTTAACAAGATTGATTACTTGCACATAAAAAGAAGAAACAAATCAACAGTAGTCTCAATATCATTTTTGTTACAGGGAGTTTTGTTAGTGAGTTATATAAAAAGAATATAAAGCTTAAAGGACTAAAGAGCAATTCATATATAGACAAATAAAATAGAAGTACTTCCTCACAGGACAAGTACATAAGGGTAATTGTGCTAAGCATTGGAGAGTGATAACTGGGAGTACTGGCATCATAGAGGCCTTCCCTCCCACATCCTGCAGGAGGCTCCTGTTTCAGTCATAAATCTCCTGCTGTCCTGCATTGTACTTCTAATCTCCCCAATTCTTCAGATTGTGACAGAGGTGCCACTATAAGGAGTTTCTGTGATTTGATGTAGCTGCTCGGGAGTCCCTGCTGACAAATCTCATTATCCCCCTTGTGGGAACCTATGACAAAAGAGAGACAGAAGCAGGACTGCCATCACAAATTTTGGGACCCAGGATTAACAACATCAGAAGTGCAGATATTGGCAGAGCAGGCCCAGGACAGTTGTCACCCATAGCACCCCACTGATGGCGGCCCTGGACAGAAGCACATGGTAACACAGAGTCGTCTTATCTGTGCTGGTGTTCACTCATCGATAGTGTGCTGCTGCTGGTGCTAGTTAGTTACTTAGGGTAATCATTTTAGCTAGTAATTTTATATAAACACATTTGTATCCCGTGTCCATTATGGATTGGCTACTGCTATAATGGTATGGAAAATAGCACATCCAATCAATATAGGTACTGCTTACAAGTTGCAGACAGTCCATTGTTCACAATAAAATAACATATTAAAAAAGAGATATCACAGTGAATATATACAGTAGTTGCAGACAGCAATATTAGTATTAATACTTATTACTTATTTATTATTTATTTACAGATTATTATATAGCGAAGCATATTCTGCTGCACTTTCCAAGTGGCATACTTCTCAAACCGTCCCCCCAAAAATTGGGTACTTGTGTAGTTTCACGGCGCCAGTAAATCGCATGTGATATCGCATGCGATTTGCATGCGATTCGATGTGCGATGCGATTTATTACCTGTTCATACCCCCACTATCCACTATGGCATGGAGGTGATTTTATATAGTGTGGCGAGCGCAGCGAGCCACCGAGCCCGAATCGTGGCGAGCGGACACGGATTACTTGACATGTATTCACTGAGCCCGAAGTGTGGTGAGCTCAGCCGAAAGTAAAGGTCCCGCTCGACCACCAATGAAAGTTGGGAGGTATGGATATGACTGTAGACTAATGTACCTGTTGGATATTGGTTATGTGATACAAAGTTTACCATATGTTGCATACTATTGAGGGGTAACTATTACCAATGTCTGAGTAATAGAAATAAGGGCTATTTCACACGTTCCGGCTCCTGCCGGGCCGCGAAACTCCGCATGGCCAGGAAGCCGCGCCGCACACAGCAGTTTACAATGATGGGGATGGCCACAGCCAAGCAGCCGCCCCTTCCAGTGGTGGGATCCGGCTGCAACCGGGCAGCCGGGCCATGGCCATCCCGTGTGAATGGACACATTTGTGTCCATTATTAACTACGGTGTGCGGCACGGCTTCCTGGCCGTGCAGGGTTTCGCCGCCCGGCAGGAGCTGGAGCTTGTGAAATAGCCCTAAGTGTGCAGCACACACAGGCAGGCTGTACAAGCACCAGCAGCTGAGTCACATTATAGTTAGGGACTAGCTGACTTCACAGGCAGCTGGAGATGCTGGTGTGATCATAGACAGAGAGGTGCACCACACAGGCTTGGTGTGTTTGGGATCAAGGTGGCATGGTACGGTCATTAAGAAGGAATTGTCTAACCTCACAAACCACCAGTGCAGGCTTTGCTGTATGATAGCAGACAGAACATACATAGTTGCCGCATGCACAGATACTGACAGGAGACACTAGACTAGAACATGAGTTTGATTGTGTTCCATGACATAATACTATAATTTGAATGTGCAAATTGTAATAAACATCTGATACTCGCTCACTGAAGAGGTAATTTGAATACAGGGAGCTCAGAGCACATTACATAGTTGCCTACCTGACTGTCTCCATGAGGGAGAAGATGCTCTGTTCCTGGACTTCCCTGGTAATGTATGATTGTCATCACCGGTGGTGAAACACCTTTCTTATCAATTACCTAGGTCACCACAGGTGATGGCAATCCTACATTACCAGGGAAGTCCAGGAACAGAGCATCTTCTCCCTCAGGGAGAGGGTCAGGTAGGCAATATGGCACATTATATATTCGAGATGAGCGGTTCGAATTCATTGGAATCCGAACTACTCTGAACATCCCCAGGCAAGTGCCCATGAGCCGTGCTCGTGAGTTTCCGGCTTTGTTCGGAAACCTGAGCACGGCCGAATGCAGGAATCTGGCGTTGGATTCTCGCGAGATGCCGAGTCTATAAAAGCTCGGTGTCCTGAGAATTCTGCGCCATTTCACAGTCACGCTTCCAGTTGCGCACAGCTCTGCTGGTGGCGGGTCTCTGGATTGCTGAGTCTGTTGAACTTCACTTCATCAATCATTAGTGTGCAGAGGGGTGTTGTGCAGCAGAGGGGTGCAGTCAGTGCAGAGGGGTGCTGTGCAGTGCAGACAGAGGGGTGTTGTGCAGCAGAGGGGTGCAGTCAGTGCAGAGGGGTGCTGTGCAGTGCAGACAGAGGGGTGTTGTGCAGCAGAGGGGTGCAGTCAGTGCAGAGGGGTGCTGTGCAGTGCAGACAGAGGGGTGTTGTGCAGCAGAGGGGTGCAGTCAGTGCAGAGGGGTGCTGTGCAGTGCAGACAGAGGGGTGTTGTGCAGCAGAGGGGTGCGGTCAGTGCAGAGGGGTGCTGTGCAGTGCAGACAGAGGGGTGTTGTGCAGTGCAGACTGCGTAGGGGTTTGTGCTGTGCATACCCTCCAACATGACCTATTGCATTCGGTACACAATGCTCTGCTCCTGGACTTCAGCAGCAAATACACGCTGCAATGCCGGGCTGTGCGCTCTGTGCTTTGAGGTCCGTGCTCCCGCGGCACCTCATCGCACAGTACAAATAGTATGTGCTTGCACATACTTTTTGTACTTAGTTCTCATCACATTGCATCCCATTGCATGCACAACGCATGCACATGCAATGCAATGTGATGTGATCCGTGATATATAAGCCCACAACACACGCCCGTATCGGGGCGTGTATGGGCAGCTTTCCCCCTTAATGTATGATTGCCATCACCTGTGGGGAGCTAGGTAATTGACGAAAAGGGTGTTTCAACTCAGGTGACGGCACTTATAAATTAAGAGGGAAGTCCAGGAGCAGAGCATTGTGGACCAAATGCAATGGGTCATGTTGGAGGGTATGGCTGTGCAGACTCAGAGGGGTGTTGTGCAGTGCAGACTTGACGGGTTTGTGCAGAGTAGAGGGGTGTTGTGCAGTGCAGAGTGGTTTGTGCTGTACAGAGGAGTTTGTGGCAGTGCAGTCAGTGCAGACTCAGCAGAGGGGTGTTGTGCAGTGCAGAGGGGTGTTGTGCAGTGCATACTGCAGAGGGGTGTTGTGCAGTGTAGAGGGGTGTTGTGCTGTTCAGACTGCAGAGGGGTTTGTGTGCTGGGTTATATATAGTAATATTATATATATAGTTAAATATACTTAATTATATTGTAATTGTACTGGTTGTGTGTTAGGCAGGCTGTCAGTCAGTGTAGGGGGTACAGTAGTATACAGGCAGGCTGTCAATCCAGTGGCATGCAGTGGGGTGAGGCACAGCCTCTCCTGTTATACTAACATATAGAAAACTAGAAAGGGAAAGGATTGTCTCTTTGTTGGCGCACTTAAAGCAGAAAGAACGATTTTAAAATGTACCTTTTATTGATATACGTTTAAAAGGAAAATTATGACATTTTTCCAAAGATAAAAAGTAAAATAAGTATTAAATTATTATTCTGCGTGTGTCGTTTCATTTGTGTATTATTTTTATTTTTATGGTAGTCTTTTGTGTCAGTTAAACCAAAATCCTTTGTGTTTATATTCTGCAATAATAACCTTGTGCTTGGTATCAATTTATGTCAAAGGATTGGTGTGTTAACAATGTAACATTTGTTAGGAGCAGACAAATTTATCAGAGTTCAAAGCTCTGTACTGAAATGTATCTCTTTATTGGCACACTAAATTTGTCTGATCTCTTTATGTAACAAATAGACATATCAATTGCCTGAACCAGTTAATTTCATGTATAGTCTGTGTTCATTCAGAAATTTCTCCTCTGGTATCTGTTTAATGTGTGTTCTTAACACAGTACAACTTGGGACTGGCAGACGTTTGATTTTTCGGCAGCTCCTTATATTAAATAATAATTGTAGGTGCTATAGTTTTATGTTTATTGTCCCTGGTGGGGGTACTTCTTCATAAATTATGATAATTGTGAAAATATTGCCAATAATAATATAAAAGGAAAAATAAGAAAACATCAACTCACACAACATCGATGTCTGTGAGAGAGACATAGATATGATTGTTGGAGGAATGATTGAAACCATCCAATCCTCCCACCTAAAACTGTATCATAATTTATAAAGAAGTACCCCCACCAGGGACAATAAACATAAAACTATAGCATGGGTGCCGATTTATGTTTTTTGCTGGTGGGTGCTCAAGCCAAAAATATAGGGGAGTGGCTTCATGGGGAAGGGGCGTGGCCACCAAATAATGCCGTTACATATATTAGATTTATTTAGTGAGACACCCCCCTATCAATGATTACTGTTAATGTGGAAGACTTGCGGGCAGCTGTGGCTACGGGACCGTGCGGGCAGGTGCCCTGACTCTGGGCAGCACACTGGCAGGCACAGCACAGTGAGTTCTGGGGGTTGTTCTCAGGATTATTTGCGGTGCGCACTGCTGCCACACCCCTGGGTGGGGTTTGGGTGGCCGCTGGGTGCTGAACAATTTCGGTGGGTGCTCAGGAGCACCCACAGAATTGGCACCTATGAACTATAGCACCTACAATTATTATTTAATATAAGGAGCTGCCAGTCCCAAGTTATACTGTGTTAAGAACACACATTAAACAGATACCAGAGGAGAAATTTCTGAATGAACACAGACTATACATGAAATTAACTGGTTCAGGCAATTGATATGTATATTTGTTACATAAGGAGATCAGACAAATTAGTGTGCCAATAAAGAGATACATTTCAGTACAGAGCTTTGAACTCTGATAAATTTGTCTGCTCCTAACAACTGTTACATTGTTAACACACCAAACCTTTGAAATAAATTGATACCAAGCACAAGGTTATTATTGCAGAATATAAACACAAAGAATTTTGGTTTAACTTTGCATCAAGACACAAAAGACCATCATAAAATTAAAAATAATACACAAATGAACACACACAGTTAGAATAATAATTTAATACTTATTTTACTTTTTGATTATCTTTGGAAAAATTTCACGCAAAGAATTTTCCTTTTAAATGTATATCAATTAAAGGTACATTTTAAAATCTTTCTTTCTTCTTTAAGTGCGCCAACAAAGAGACAATCCTTTCCCTTTCGAGCCTTCTATTGTACATTATTGTCATAGGCAGCACCCCCAAAAATCATAATAACGAACAATCGTACATAACAACAAAAATTGGTGCAATCCCTGGGTACACAAAGTACCTACCTGTGCAAAAGTAATTTCCCCTATTCCTCTTTCCCCTGATTACTCTATACCAACATATACGCCGGAGTTTTGAGTTTAGAAAGTATGTCTAAAATACAAAGAATATATTTAAAAATCTATTTATTATTATTCTAATAATTTTTATAGTCAAAACTCTGGAGTAAAAAGTCTATGGCTCATATATTGTGTGCAAATCTGGCTCTGGTACTTGCCAGGGACACCTCAGCAATTTACCCCACCGCACATCCATGTGTCAGTCAGTGTAGTGGGGTACACAGGCAGGCTGTCAGTCAGTGTAGGGGAGTACAGTAGTACACAGACAGGCTGTAAGTCAGCCTTTGTTAATTTTTTTTCATTGTGGTCTGTGGTCATTGCGGTGTGATTCACTGCAATCCAATATACCATATACTACTGTCATAAGCAGAACAAGTTCAGTTTAGCATTAAAAACAAATTAAATTAAAAAGATCCAAATACATTTTTCTCTTCTTTATTCATTGTTTGTGTGTACTGCACCCATAGTATATACTGTCAGCAGGTGGGTGTGTGATTGTTCGGCCTCCAAACAGCATTGTACAAAATATGACCGTATACCTCTGGGCGATTTTGTTAATTATGTGTACTGACAGATGATGTGCAAATCCCATGGGTCATTAACGACCCACTCTATATGGTCAGACGAGGGAGCGCAATGTTAATGAGCATGGTCCTGAACCCCCTCCCCCTTGCCATAGCCACATGTAGCAAGGAATGAGGCGGATATTGTATCCCAGGCCTCCAACTGTCAGGGGACCCTTGGCCAGAGCACAGTAGTGATATCGCTAGCTGTCCCAGTGTGTAAGTAGTACAGAGGCTGCTGCTATTCTTGTTTGTGACATAGATCATAGAGTTAATTTCATATTTTTTCTATGTGTATTTTTTAAATTGTTGTTCAAGTAGATTTTGTTCCACTACAAGAAAACTCTATAAAATTAGGTGGAGCTATAAACAGTATCCAGACATCATTAATCTATTAGTTTAAACTTAATATACTCCGGTGGGTTAAATTTTATATAAACAACCCAACATGAACCATTCCTGGAGGGACAAAATCCTTTCTACCTGGACTTCCCTCGTTTTTTTATGATTGCAATCTCCTGTGTTGAAATTCCTTGTTATAAATGAAATAGTTGAATACAGGTAACAACGGTCATACATTAAGAGGGAAGTCCAAATACAGGGCGTGTTGTCCCTCATGGAATGTGTCATGTTGAGAGATATGCACAATCAAATATACTGTATCTGGGCCCCACTAGCTTAAGTGCTCCGGGCCCCCCAAGCCTTAATCTAGCCCTCCCCCCACACACACACTGTTGCCCCTCCCCACAAAGATTATGCTTGCGCTCTGTGGAGTTAGACACTCATGAAGGAACAATTGAAGTCATATTGACTATCTTTTTATATACGAAGGCAGAAGAAATCATTTATGGTCAGCAACCTGCTTCACTGCTATATCTATGTATATACTTTATCTTCTGTCTATTACCTGCCTTACTACACTGTTTTTGTACCGTTGCTGAACTTTTGCCTTTATCTTTATTGGACTTAGATACATTCTATTAAAAAAGTTTCTATGACTACTTGGCTATAACAATCTGTACTATGATCATTGCATCAAATCTCATAAATATAATCTACGAGATCTATTGTACGTGCAGAAGATGTTTTCTTGTAGATCTTTCATTATTATACATCTTGCTGCGACTTGTGACTTATTATCATTTTTCACTATTGCATCATAATCTTTAAATACTGTATTTAAAAAATGTTTTAAAAATGATGATGTGGAACCCAATGAAAGAAGCGAAGAATTATGGATTACATCTATATTAAATACATACCGTAAATGTTATTCTTTCTGTGTTAATTTGATAAATTCAATATTTTATATCATGTTTTATTTACTTTGTTTTTTGTTGTATTTAGAAATATATACCGTGTATTGTACATCTTGTGTATTGTACATGTCGTACTGGAGTCGCAACTCAACGTTTATAAGATTTGAGTTCCAGACATTTGAAATACTCATGGCTCCTGTAAGGTTTTTCGGGAACCCTAGGCAACCTCAGTTTACTGCTTCGACCAACCACACACCAATACCGACTTTCCAGAACCTAAGGTAAAAGTTGGTTAAAAGTAGAGATGTGCAGGTTCGGATTTACTCAGATTTATCCGGATTATTTTATTGGCTATCCAAAAAATGTGACAGTTGATAGCCAATAACTGGATCCGGATAAATCAGAGTAAATCCGAACCTGCACATCCCTAGTTAAAAGTCCAACACCTGCATTAAGTTCAACAAGGATGCACTGTGTATATCACCAACTGTCACATTTTAAAATTCATCCGGTGACCTGGAAAACATGAACTGTTGAGGGGAGTGTTGGAGCTTGTGGGTTGTGGACACAGGTGCATCTATAATATATAATTTAGGCCCCACTTCCACCGCAACCCAAGTTCACAATATGCAACACAGTGGGTGACAGTGTAATGCAGAGGGAGGCAGAGTGTGACAGGTGGAATGTACCTTTTTGAAGCAGAAACCCAGTGGCCCCTGCTCTGTCTGTGACAGCCCCCCCCCCCATCCCTTGGCTTGCCTCAGGGGGTCTGGGGTTAGTGCGAGGCCTAGAACCTCTTGAACTAGGGCAAACATTTCTAACTAAAATGAGAATTAATAGGGGCATTCCCAGAAGACATGGAAAAGGGTATAATTATAGTGACAAAGATGCCCACAAAGTCTGGACATAGCAGGCCAAATCCTAAGTTGTTAGGGAGTTAGATACAACCTATTTAAATGTTTGATGTATATTATGTTATGGCTAGTACATTTAGATATGGAAAAGGAGGCGCGATGGATAAATTCCCATTGAGGAAGGGTGAAGGTACGTTGAAGGTCCTCCTCCCACTGAAGATGAACAGAAGATGTGACCATTAACTCTAGGGTCACAGTAAGCTATAGTATACCAAAAAGATTGGATTTACATAATGTATTCAAGACACTTTCCAGGGGAGTCTGAAATCCCGCAGAATTAGTACTTATTTTATTTAGCCAGTGGTGAAGTTGAAAAAAAACCAAGCAGAGGGGCCTAAATTAAAGCTTCCCATGTTAATATGCCCTTGTCGGACAGATAAACAATGACTGCAGATGGAGCTTCGAGCTATGAGAATTTTATCCTGACGATAGTGCCGAAATAAAAGAGCACTGAAACATTGAAATACTTTATGACACTGTATTGTCGTGATTTCTAACTACAAGGACGAGTGCCGCACCTACTCTCCTATTTAATATATATATATATATATATATATATATATATATATGTATATATACTCAGTGATTGAAACACAATGAACAGGAGAGGTTTAGAAGTTTAATAAATATATTCACACAATTGAATGCCCACGTCAGCATTTTTATCACATCCCAATTGTGTTTGTTCCACTTATTTGTTCCGTGTTTATATACACTTCGCATTTTTTATCCATAACATAATAAAAGTTAGATTTTATGAGTGTAATTCTCTTTTGGTGCATCACACCGTGACAATTCTTCCTCTTTTCATACTTAACACCACTGGACATAACAAAGGAACTACCATTGTTCTGAAAATTAACTAGGGCACAATTATGGGGCATAAAACGAACCAGTGCTACACAGAGGTGTCCCTCTCTAGAAGCATTGGGACCGGGACCCTTTCACAAAGTTCCGGCTATGCCTCTGTCATCCCATTTTGTACTTTGATAAGAATTTGCATATTTTCATCAAACGGATAGTCTCCATCTTTCAGTGTAGACTTAAAGGAACTACAGCATTTTTTTTTAGAGTGTGTACGTAGTTTTAGATGATGTTTTGGAACTTTGATGCCTAGTTGGGAATGTTGATGAAGGTGTCCATTCCTTAGGTAGGCAGTGTCTAGGTTGAGAATCAAAAGGTCAACACCATATGGTCAATACTGACGACAAGCAAAAATTCAGCATGGCAATGGTTGATACCTGATAAGGTTGACATAAACTGTATGTAGTGGAGCCTTTCCTTGACGAGGGTCCATGTGATGACATCTACAAACTGGCACCAAAAAATGTGTCAACATTATGTCTAATTTGACTATGTGCACGATTACCAATTGGCCTTGACCCTTTGACTAACAACGCAGACATTGCTGACTCTTTATTTGCCCAGAAAATACCTGTTATCTAATATTGGTAAAGTAATGCACCACTCTTAGCTCAAGATATTTAAAAGAGCAAGGGGTGGGGGTGGGGGGAGAGTCAGTTTGTAACTGCCATGTAACAGGCTGTGCTAGAAAAATGATAGTTAAAAGCTGATTGATACAATGGGCGGTATTCAATGTGAATACCGGTGAGGTGCAGCGAATCCTGTTTAGGATTCGCTGCACATTCGCCACGTTCCGGAGCCTCGCCGGCTCTGGTATTCAACGAGTCAGGGGCTCGCTGCCCCTGACCGGCGAATATGAGCTCCTGCGGGGAACGCCGCAGGGAGCCTGAGGACGGTGGCAGGCAGGGAGATGGAAGTCTCCCTGCCTGCCCCAGAGCGTATGTGGGGGGGGAGGTGGGCTCCCCGGGTGCCAGGCAGCACAGGCTGCCCCCCGGGGGTGCCAGCAGGGGACAGGGTATATTCATTACAGCCCGATCATGCATATGTAACGATCGGGTGCAGTGAATATATGAATATCTAATGAGCGGCTCGGCTCCGGCGCCCCCTGCTGGCTGGTCAGTGTAAAAAAAAAAAAATTTTTTTTTTTTTTTTAAATTAAATAATTAAATATATATTCACTAGGTGATTCATCGCGCCCTACGGGCGCTCTTCACACCGTCGTAAGGGGCTGCGCCCCCTTAATTTGTGAACATTTGTATATGAGAAATATGGTTAGAATTGTATGAAAGATGCCCTGTATTGCAACTAAGGTGTCCGCGAATCGCGGGAGGGGGGGTCGCGGAGGGTGCCGCGAATTGCAGGAGGGGGGGTCGCGGGGGGTGCCGCGAATTGCAGGAGGGGGGGTTGTGGGGGGGTGGATGCTGCGAATCGCGGGAGGGGAGAGATTGCAGAGAATCGCGGGAGGGGGGTCGCGGGGTTTGTTGCCGCAAATCGCGGGAGGGGGGTTACGGGGGCGGGGGTTGCGGCGAATCATGGTAGGGGGGGTCGCGGGGGGTGTGCCGTGAATCACGGGAGGGGGGGTCACGGGGTGGGGTGCCGAGAATCGCGGGGGGGGTGTGTGTGTGCCGTGAATCGCGGGAGTGGGGGTTGCGGGGGGGGGTGGGGGGGGGTGTGACGCGAATCGCCACAAGAAAAAATCAACACAGAAAGGTCAACACATGTAAATGTTGACATAAGTGTGGCACTTCATTGGTGTCCATGTCGACACATGAGAATGAATATGAAAACATTCAAAAAATGAAAAAAAAAACTTCAAAAACTCATGTCAACCTTTTTCATTGTCGACCATAGCCATGTCAGTGTTTTCCATGTGCAATTTAATTCTGGAGCTGCCGCGAATCGTGGGGGGGTGCCGCGAATTGCGGGAGGGGGGGTCGTGGGGGTGGGTGCCGCGAATCGCGGGAGGGGGGTTTACGGGGCGGGGGTTGCGGCGAATCATGGGAGGGGGGGTCGCGGGGGTGTGCCGTGAATCACGGGAGGGGGGGTCACGGGTTGGGGTGCCGAGAATCGCGGGGGAGGTGTGTGTGTGTGTGCCTTGAATCGCGGGAGTGGGGGTTGTGGGGGGGGGGTGGTGGGGGGGGTGTGACGCAAATCGCCACAAGAAAAAATCAACACAGAAAGGTCAACACATGTAAATGTTGACATAAGTGTGGCACTTCATTGGTGTCCATGTCGACACATGAGAATGAATATGAAAATATTCAAAAAATGAAAAAAAAAACTTCAAAAACTCATGTCAACCTTTTTCATTGTCGACCATAGCCATGTCAGTGTTTTCCATGTGCAATTTAATTCTGGAGCTGCCGCGAATCACGGGGGGGTGCCGCGAATTGCGGGAGGGAGGGTCGCGGGGGTGGGTGCCGCGAATCGCGGGAGGGCGGGGTTCACAGGGGTTCCGGTGGGGGGTTGCCGCGAATTGCGGGAGGTGGGGGGTCACGGGGGGTGCCGCGAATCGCGGGAGGGGGGGTTGCGGGGGGGTGTGACGCGAATCGCCACAAGAAAAAATCAACACAGAAAGGTCAACACATGTAAATGTTGACATAAGTGTGCCACTTCATTGGTGTCCATGTCGACACATGACAATGAATATGAAAAAATTTAAAAAATTCAAAATAAATCTTCAAAAACTCATGTCAACCTTTTTCATTGTCGACCATAGCCATGTCAGTGTTTTGCATGTGCCATTTAATCCTGGGGCTGCTGCGAATTGCGGGGGGGGGGGGGTGCCGCGAATCGCGGGAGGGGGGTCGCAGGGGGGGTGCCGCCAATCGTGCAAGGGGGGGTCGCGGGGGGGTTCTTTTTGCCGCGAATCGCAGGAGGGAGATCGCGGGGGGGGGGGTGTTTTTTCCGCGAATCGGGGGGGGGGTCACGGGGGAGGGTTTGCCGCGATTCGCGGGAGGGGGGGGTCGCGGGGGTGGTGGTTATGACGCGAATTGCGGGAGGGGTCGTGGGGGGGTTCTTTTTGCAGCGAATCGCGGGAGGGGGGGTCGCGGGGGTGTTTTTGCTGCGAATCGCGGTAGGGGGGGTCGTGGGGGAGCCGGTGTTATTGCCGCGAATCGCGGGAGGGGGGGGGGCGCGTGGGGGGGGAGGTTTTGCCGCAAATTGCGGGAGTGGGGCGCTCACCTGGTGGCTGTGGAGTAGCAGTGCTGGGCAACATGGGAAGGCAGTGGGTGTCTGGCACTGTCTGTGGGCTCACTGGGCTGGTTCTCTGTCACATACCTCCCAACATGACCCTCTCTAGGAGGGACACAATGCTCTGTTTCTAGACTTCCCCTTAATGTATGATTGCCATCACCTGTTTTAAACAGGTTAATTTCTCAGAAAGGTGTTCAGCACAGATGAAGGCAATCACACATTAAGAGGAAAGTCCAGGAACAGAGCGTTATAGACACAGACACCCACTTTGAGTGACAGATGTAGCCAAATATATAGGAGATGTGCTTACAGCACATGAATAAAAATAGCATGCCCCTCCTCAGAATAAAATTCCTGATGTTTTTACACCAAATGTAAAAAACAAAACACTTTATTTTAAAAGTTCACATTCCACTTCACCATAAAAAGATAGCGATTGCTACTCGGTGAATCATGGCGAAAAAAACCTTCAAATGTATTCGCCATCTGGTCATTGAATAGGGTGATTCACCATTTTAGTCAAAAATTCGCCAAACAGCACAAATTTGCCATAAAAACATGGCGAATCAGCCTCATTGAATACCGCCCTATATATCTCTTCACATTATAGCTCTCTCTGAGACGTGATACATCTCCCTTCAGATATTGAAATTATTTGTAATGGAACACATCTATAACTCTAGCTGCATTGTGATGTGGGGCAATCATACAATATATACTTTTCCCAATTTTAAATGTCTATAGTCAATATGTAGAATTAGATTTTATGTATCTATTAATGTAGATTTTTTTGAATCTGTTACACCCATCTATACATTCAGGAAAACAGCATATAGAAACATTGGAAAATAATATACAGATCTTAAAGATAGTTCATGGTACAGCGATGGGAACCAATACTGTGACTGGAAACCCATGGTCCATAAAGTTCCACAAAAACATCAAGAGAAAAATAAAAAAGTATTTCTGTTATTATAAAGTTCATTGTACACTCAAATATGACCATTATAGTAACTACAGTAACTGGGAGGGATGCTGGTAGACCGTTTATATAACCTTCGTTAGGTCAGTATTTATTATCTAATCATTGCCGGTCACAACTCAAAGTGGTGTTTTATGTTCATGTTTATCTATAATTTAAAATAAAAGATATCCACAGGTCATGCATCGATCATATCACGTGGCATTCAGTACATCATGTTTATTTATTTTACATACTTGCTTATATGGCTGTACATTTAAAAAAATAAATATAATACAAAGTAAAACATTTTCGTGGCATCCTACAAGCCACACGCTGATTGGCCATGGTGTTGCCAGCAATACCAACTTAGACCATCAGAGGCATATTTTTAAACAGCTAATAATTAATGCATGTTTATATATATATATACTTTGCACATATATATATATATATATATATATATATATATATATATATATATATATATATATATAGATAAGATCACACTCCATCCAGCAAAGAGCATCTCCTAGGGTGTCATCCAGAACCACAGTCCAAGTATATAGAAAAAAAGGACGCACTCTCCAGTGTTTTAAATGCAATTAAAATCAGCTGTGTATTCAAGATATACAATAAGGATAAATGTCAAGGTACTCAACGTTTCCGTCCACTTGGGACCTTCATCAGGAGGTAAGCATCTGATACAACAATCCAACAGAGGGCACAGCTCAGACCACACAGCAGGTTCCTTCAGCCTACATATATATATATATACATATATATAAATATATATATATATATATATATATATATATATATATATATATATATATATGTATGTTTTTTTGTCCATAGAAGTATACATGACAAGGCATACTATACTTTGGTGCTTAGTAAGTAATGGATAACACATCATAAATCTATATCACTAGCACCATGTAGGAATAGATATCTTGGGTATCCAATGACCTCCGGGGCTCCTATCACTGAATATCAGTAATAAGAAAAAACCCATCACAGGATGCTTAATTGAGAGCAAAATGAAATAGTCCATGAATCCTGTTTATGGTAAATACAATTAAATACACAGAAATTGAGACGAGCACACGATCCTCATATTTAGACGTGGACCACATTGTAACTGCCCATTGCAAGTTTCCGCGAGCAGTAGATGATCTAGTTAGAAAGAGAAGATCACATTAGTAACATTCGTTTAGCCTCTCTCTGGTGACGTGAGTTCATCCCAGTTGCCCGGAGGCAAGATAAATATTGGTGCACCCCCACCCCACACAGACCACCTTATGTAAATATATGTATGTATGTTATGGAAATGAGGTTTAAAGATTAGGTATAAAGATAGAGTGAATCTATGGTCCTGCAAGGAGGCGGAGTCAGCCACAAAAGCAATATTGACGGCTTTCAATTAAATGATTCAAACTTGCAGGGGAGGAGCGGTGCCCCCTTGGGAGCAGAAACCCGGTGGAAGATGACTTCTTTTCTCCACCCATTGTCATTCTGTATTTTATCTTCTCATGATACATCTCTGCTAGGGTGGCCAATCCTGGGATCAGCGGAATCCTGGGATTTGGCCCCTAAAATGCTCATATGCTGCCCGGCAGTCTAATGCCGGGCAGCATCTGAGCGTGTGCTCAGACGCTGCCCGGCTTCTCCCTTCCCCGGCATTGTGGCTCTGCGCAGCATGATGAGGCCAGAGGTCAGGCTGCGCAGGCCAAGCAGCTGCATAGCCCCGTCCTGGGCACACAGCATGATGTCATCGCCAGCCTGCTTTCCTTCCCGGCTCCTGGATCCTGCTACCGGCTTGCGGTATGAAGTGGCCATCTCCCGGCACCAGTAATCAGCCGCCCACCCTCCCAGCTTCACCGACCACCCTCCCGGCCGCTCCGCACATGTAAGTAAATATGCGAGGCCGCCAGGGCGGGTTTTTTAATTAGGGAAGCCAATCCCGGGATCCCGGGAATCCCGGGATTGGGCATTTTTCAATCCCGAATTCCGGGATTGAAAAAATGCTCTGGGATAGGCAACCCTAATCTCTGCCTCCAATTCCATTTTCAGTATCATAAGCACTGATCATTCTAAAGTAGAATGCCATGATATACAATTCCCTAGTGCAAGATATTCATTAAATACAGTATATAGATGTATTGCCACTCATTCAGCCGGCAGCTGGTAATAGAATGGCCAGCCACCAGCGCCCGCCAGCTGCCGTAAGGGCATAAACGAGATGCTCATGTGCCCCTTTCTGATGGAGCTCTCCACCGCCTTCCATCGCCTCCCCGACGTTCCCCATTGGTCCCTACCACCCCCACCAACCCCCCCAACCCTGCCCGTCTCCCTGAAGCGGAGTTGCGCGTGAGAAGCTTGCGCATCCCAGTCAGATGGAGCACCTCTCTGCCAGCACTCACCAGTGGTGGCATTCTGGCGAGCCCTGGAGCTGCATGAGAGGCCCTCCATCTGTAGACCCATGGGGAATGAGTCCCATCTGACTTCCTAGTAGTAGACATTACAGTAGGTCAGAGGTAGCATGAAGGAAAGTTTGTCTAATTCAGACCTTATCACTGCTCTGCTGATTTTCAGAGCCCTTCTATCAGGTATATGCTGCCCAGACAGAGTGAAATCGCGCCCCGTTTAAGCCTGAGAACTGCATAGCACGGCTTGTGAAAATTTGCTGCATCGGTGATTAGCTGCAAATTCATTCACAAGCTGCTCACCATCGATTGATTTCCCCAGTGTGTGCAGTCTATGCGTAGCCCAGGACTTACTCAGCGGCTGCGATAGAAGCAGTCGGATCGGGGCCGGAACTGATGTCACACAAATTCCCCTTAAACGCCTGGGGATTAATGTGTTTTCCCGACCACTCCCAGAAATGACCAGTTACCACCCCCAAACGCTGGCTTCCTGTCAAGCAACTTACGCATGGCCAGTGATCCCAAAACACGTACTACGAACCGTTCTCATGAGCAATCTATAGATAATCACCCAGCCTGCAAATTTGCAGCCGTGCAATCGGGTCTGAATTATGCCCTTAGCCCCCTGATATTTTAGGATGACAAGATAGGATGGTTAGAATAACTGCGCCTAGGGTCCTGTGCGCGATAAACATACGATGTGTGGATCATATGGACATCAACGATGGTGTATTTCATTAAAAGAAAAATCACTTACCAAAACTATTGTAGAAATAATGGCAATTGTACCAAGGATAACGGCAAGGGAAATGAGAACGATGCCCCAGACAGGAAGACTACTGGACGTTGAAGCTGTAAATAAATTAAGGCCAGATATGAAAACTGTATGTATCTTTCCAGATATTCTTCCTTATGTCTACTGCTTATCTTTCATAACAAACTTACCAGTGGTTCCCCCTGTAGTAACATTTGCACTTATGCCATTATTGGTAACCGTGGGAACTGATTGGCTGTTTCTTTCGCTTGTAGCTATTGATGAATTGATAGATGTCACTGGAGGCCTGATGTCAGCAGTTGCTGGAGTACTGGTAGTTACTGTAGTAGATGTTGTGGTTGTTGGAGTGCTTGTAGTGGTGGTGGAAGAGGTCTCTGTGTTGTCTGAGGTTGGTTTAGTATTGGTAATAGTAGGTGATGAAGCCGTAGAGGTAATGGCAGTGGGTGTGTGGCCACTAGTTGTAGTGCTGGTGGAAGAGGTCTCTGTATTGTCTGTGGTTGGTTTAGTATTGGTAATAGTAGGTGATGAAGCAGTAGAGGTAATGGCAGTGGGTGTGGGACCACTAGTTGTAGTGGTGGTGGAAGAGGTCTCTGTGTTGTCTGAGGTTGGTTTAGTATTAGTAATAGTAGGTGATGAAGCCGTAGAGGTAATGGCAGTGAGTGTGTGGCCACTAGTTGTAGTGCTGGTGGAAGAGGTTTCTGTGTTGTCTGAGGTTGGTTTAGTATTGGTAATAGTAGGTGATGAAGCCGTAGAGGTAATGGCAGTGAGTGTGTGGCCACTAGTTGTAGTGCTGGTGGAAGAGGTCTCTGTGTTGTCTGAGGTTGGTTTAGTATTGGTAATAGTAGGTGATGAAGCAGTAGAGGTAATGGCAGTGGGTGTGTGGCCACTAGTTGTAGTGCTGGTGGAAGAGGTCTCTGTGTTGTCTGAGGTTGGTTTAGTATTGGTAATAGTAGGTGATGAAGCAGTAGAGGTAATGGCAGTGGGTGTGTGGCCACTAGTTGTAGTGCTGGTGGAAGAGGTCTCTGTGTTGTCTGAGGTTGGTTTAGTATTGGTAATAGTAGGTGATGAAGCCGTAGAGGTAATGGCAGTGGGTGTGTGGCCACTAGTTGTAGTGGTGGTGGAAGAGGTCTCTGTGTTGTCTGTGGTTGGTTTAGTATTGGTAATAGTAGGTGATGAAGCAGTAGAGGTAATGGCAGTGGGTGTGTGGCCACTAGTTGTAGTGCTGGTGGAAGAGGTCTCTGTGTTGTCTGAGGTTGGTTTAGTATTGGTAATAGTAGATGATGAAGCCGTAGAGGTAATGGCAGTGGGTGTGTGGCCACTAGTTGTAGTGGTGGTGGAAGAGGTCTCTGTGTTGTCTGTGGTTGGTTTAGTATTGGTAATAGTAGGTGATGAAGCAGAAGAGGTAATGGCAGTGGGTGTGTGGCCACTAGTTGTAGTGCTGGTGGAAGAGGTCTCTGTATTGTCTGAGGTTGGTTTAGTATTGGTAATAGTAGGTGATGAAGCCGTAGAGGTAATGGCAGTGGGTGTGTGGCCACTAGTTGTAGTGGTGGTGGAAGAGGTCTCTGTGTTGTCTGTGGTTGGTTTAGTATTGGTAATAGTAGGTGGTGAAGCAGTAGAGGTAATGGCAGTGGGTGTGTGGCCACTAGTTGTAGTGCTGTTGGAAGAGGTCTCTGTGTTGTCTGTGGTTGGTTTAGTATTGGTAATAGTAGGTAATGAAGCAGTAGAAACACTGGCAGTAGATGTGTGGCCAGTGGTTCCCATGGTGGAAGTGGCAGCTGTTGCAGTGTCTGTTGATACAAGTGGTTTGGTTGTACTATCAGTGCTACTATAAGCTGTCGGTGTGTAACTTGGGGTATGCTGGCTGCTTGTTCCAGTACTGGATGAAGTCACTGTGCTACTTGTTAAAGTTGATATAGTAATGGTCCCAGACGTGGATGTACTTGTTGGTGTAGTGCTGGTCGCTGTGCTTGATATAACTCGTGTGGTGGTCGGGGTCGTTGGGCTGACTGTTGCAGGCGGATGCAGTGCATTGTTAATTTTGATTATTATTTGTGCAATTGCTTTAGCCAATGCATCAATGATACTTTGTATGGTATTTTGTATTGCATTGTTCTGCCCGTCCACACGAGGCACTGTTGAGATAAATAGATGCTCATTACACATAGGCACCTGGTAGGCTGCTGTTATTCAGTATCATTGATTAATGGGATGTTTTCTATATGGTATATACAGTATTTCTATCTTGATTCAAGTTCCATATTTTATGTATACTGTATATGTTATATATGTCATCATCATTATCATCATCACCATCATCATCATTACTACTATGAGTGGAATGTAATAAAGTCTGAATTCAGCACAAGCCTAACACTGACTTCATTACATCTTACCCTATATTTGTACTAGGGATCTATATAAAATAGCCCTGGAGAGAGAAAAGTGGAGAGAAATAAAGATACTTGTTTCCTAGCACTGCGTCCATCGGGTCCCATCGCATACCTTAACTTAAGGTATGCGATGGGACCCGACGACCCGATTTTCGAGCTTTAAAGACGTTTTTAACGCACTTTGAAAATCAGTTGCATCGCATGCCATTATAATGGCATGCGATGCGACCGACGCGACCGACCCGATTTTTACATTGGATCCAATGTAAATATGGTCCCTGAGACCCGATTTTACATTGGACCCAATGTTAAATGCCCCCCAGACCCGATTTTTTATTGTAAACCCATCCTGATGGTTAATTATGTCAAATGCCCCCCCCCCATTGTTATCGCAACACTGTGATCAACGTCAACCCGAAGAGTGGCGAGCGCAGCGAGCCCGCGAGGGGAGGCGGCACGCGTCCTCCGACCTTTTCATAACCCCACTATCCACGTCGGCGTGGAGTTGATTTCATATAGTGTGGCGAGCGCAGCGAGCCACCGAGCTGGAAGCGTGGAGAGCGCAACTAGCCCTGCGAGGGGACGCGTAATACGTCTGAAGTAATGCGCGGCCCCTCGCGGGGTTCGCTGCGCTCGCCTTGCTTCGGGCTCGGTGGCTCACTGTGCTCGCCACACTATATAAACCGCCGACGCGTATAGTGGGGGTATGAAAAGGTCGGAGGACGCGTACCGCCGCGCACTCGCAGGCTCGCTGCGCTTGCCATGCTTCGGGGTGACGTTGATTGTGGCGTGGCGTTAACAATGGGGGGGGGGGGGCATACAATGAAAAATGGGGTCTGGGGGGCATTTAACATTGGGGCCAATGTAAAATTGGGTCTCAGGGACCATTTAACATTGGTTCCAATGTAAAAATCGGGTCTGTCGGGTCGATCGCATCGCAAATAATTTGGTTGCATGCAATGCGATCGACCCGATTTTTGCGACCCGATTTTATACAATTAAAATCGGTGGCGCCGTGCTAGGAAACAAGTACCAAAATAAAATACCATCCAACCAGCTCCGAACTATCATTTTTCCAACCCAGTCCCTAACATGGCAGTTAAGAGTTGGCTCGTTGTTTTTTTTCCTCCACTTTATCTCTCTCCAAGCCTTAGTACATTGACCATCTACCATGTAAGTTGTAGTAGCTGATGCAACAATGAGCCATTTGATTAGGGACATTGATTTTATTACCAACTATGTGGAAGATTTATCAAAGCTTGGAGACGGTTAATGTGGAGAGAGTTAAAGTAATGTTCAATCAGCTCCTAACTATCTACAGTGCTGATTGGTTGGTACTTTATCTCTCTCCAAGTGTTGATAAATATCCCCTTATCTTACTTATAAAGCAAATTAAAACCTATCACTGCAGGTGGGGCAGATGTAACGTGTAGAGAGAGTTAGATTAGGGTGAGGTGTGTTTAAACTGAAATCTAAATTGCGTGTGAAGATAAAGCAGTCAGTATTTACCATGCACAGAAACAAAATAACCCACCCAAATCTAACACTCTCTGCACATGTTACATCTGCCCCACCTGGAGTGCAGCATGGTTTTATCCATTTGCTAAAAAAATGTGCTTTGCGATCAAGTCTAAAGTGGGTGGAGATAATGTACCAACCAATCAGCTCCTATACAAAGAGTAAGTTCAAGCACCAGGAAATAATTCGATTTGAAATATTAGAGGAATCTACTGATGTTATTTTGGTGTATATGTATCACATTTAATTCATTTGGTGTTATCCACTGGTTGTAGTTTACTATTTAAATAAAAAGAACAAGGAAAACCAGTTTCTTAGGATGCACTCATCCCACCACAGACAAGATATTTAAAATCAATTTAATTAATACCTTTGATTCAAATGATTCCCTATAGATTGTAAGCTTGCAGCAGGGCCCTCCTACCTCCAAGTCTGTCTGTTGTTACCCAGTTTGTCTTATCACTGTCTACTATTGTAAAGCGCAACGGAATCTGCTGCGCTATATAAGAAACTGTAAATAAATAAATAAATTTCATCGAGTCTGGTACATTGGGTGAAATGTAATAGAAAGATTTGCTAAGAAATCTCCAGTTTTTTTAAAGCAGCAATCAGTTACACTTCAAAATCTAATGGGTTTTGCAGTGTAAATGATTGTCACTTTAAAAAACCTGGAGATTTCTTACCAAATCTCTCACTTTCTGAATTTCCCATCCTATTACATTTTATATCACATGGGTATGTCTTATTACCTCATCAATATTAATGTATTGCTCTTTCATACAGTTTTAGGGGCCATGGATTCGTAGAAACAAAATTGCAGTAATCTAGGCATGATGACACAAATGCATGTATGACTGTGTGCAGATTTTTGGGGGGAATTATGGGCCAGATGTATCAAGCTTCAAAAGTGATCAAATGGAGTGTGATAAATAGCTAGCCAATCAGCTCCTACCTGCCATGCTACAGACTGTGTTTGAAAAATGATAGGTAGGAGCTGATTGGTTGGTTTTTTATCACTCTCCATTTTATCACTTTTGAAGCTTGATACATCTGGCCCTAAGTCCTTTGACCTATCATAAGGACCTCAGTATTATCAGGGCTCAGTTGCAGCCAACTTGCAGTCATCCATTTCGGGAGCTCAGCTAGACAGCCATTTAGGTTAGTATGGGTTCTCAATACCTGGGGCGAAGGACAGGTACAGTGGTGTATAATCCGCATAGCACTGTAAACCAGGCCATGATAACAGATTATTTTACCCAGTGGTAGCATGTACTCTACAGAAAGCATTGGAGACCGTAAAGAACCCTATGGGACACCACGTAGCAGTGGCACCGGTGACGCTAAGTATACTGTAGGAGAAACTTTCTCTGACCTCTTAGTTTATATATATATACTGTATATTTCCCTTGGGCAAACAGTTTCAAGCCCAGTAAACTCTACACAAAGCAAACAGTATAAATTCACATGCAAGAATGTTGCACCGACTGACTTACTGTGGGAAGATAATGGCTTGCACATAATTCATGTACAGACAGCAATAAGTAGCAATGAGGCCAAAGAATGTCGTTTTCAATGGATGAAGGAACAATTGGTGTCACTGATGTATGGAGGAAATGAGAGATGTTTATAAATGACTTGCGCTTTGTTAACTTTTTGTTATTTCTGCATAATGCAGATACAGGAACTTAGAAGAGTTGATTGAAAATGCTCATTTCCAAAGACTTGGAAGAAATTATCGAGACCCGAAAGAAGACTCAAAGAACTACCGGTATATTTACTAAACGGTGGGTTTGCAAAGCTGTCAGGGACATTGGTTACAGAATTTAACATGGCAACGTTTGTTTTGTGTATAATATTGTTGCTCTTCTAAATTTTGAGTAAATAGAAAACTTAGATTCAATAAACATTTAGTTACGACAACCCATAATATCAAACTCATAGGCTTCATTCATGGGGTACTGTAGCATCCCATAACTTTAACCATATGAGTAAGAGGACTACTGTATGGGGCATATTCAATTGCGAGTGAATTCTCGAAAAAATATGAGTTGCTTTTTTTCCTGGCAAGTGCAAGATTTCTGGTCTGTAATTGGTTGTTAGTTTTTTCGTTCTTCACATGGTGCTCAAGATTTTTGGGCACCTCCAGAACAAGTCCAATATTTCCTAAAATCCATATTCTTAAGAAAATTTGTCTCGACTTTTCTTGAATATCCCCAAACTAAATAAGCAATAAGAAATTTCCAGTTAGCTTAATACCTCCTACCTTCTTCTACTCAACAAGGCTTCCACCAACCGGGCGCACGTACTACCCCTCTACACTATACTACCACTCACCTTACACCCCCCTTCCGTACACTCTACTCCTATACTACCCCTAACCCTGCACACGGGCTGCAAGCTGATCTAAAAATATTGTTAAGTATTACTATTATTTTTTTTTTTTAACAATTAAATACCGCAAGTATTGGGAGCATGCATATCTGGTGGTAATTAAAAATTAGATGTGAGGTTCTGCAAGTTTTTTTTAAAGGCCAAATATTGCACTTTATTAGCTCCACTCTTTTCAATTTTCTTTTCAGGAAAAATTTGTTGAGACTGGTGTTAATGTATAAAGTACACCTGAGGGCGACTTGATCACAAGCTCTTGGGACAGGTGATCAGGGATCATCGCTCCCAACACGAGGGCCAGAGAGCCACGTGGCAAAGTGCCGGGCTGCGAATCCCGCGGACTACCGATCAAAACTCTCTATAGATCAGAGATTTTTACTTCAACCGATATAGATTTCTAGAACATTCCGGAACATATTTTCATGTTTCTGGTGTACACAAGTCAGGTTTTTCAAGAGACATAGGGCCCGATTCAGATCGGAGCGCTGGGCTTCGAGTTTTTGGAGCCCAGTGATCAGGTTAACGCCGCCCAACACACACGCAAATTCCTACCCATGTGCACAGCTGCAATTTCGGGGAAAACCATTTGCAATTACTCAACATAGAATGGTTTTCCCCTTACTCGGCAATGCGATGGCTGTGGGGAGAAGCGTCCCTCCCTCCCAATGGCCAGGAAACACAGAGTTACCGCCCCCCAAAAGGCCACAGGGTGTCCCGCACTCTGTGAGCAGCCAGTAAAGACTAGCCATCGCTTGCTGCCTTCGCGCGGCCTGTTCGCACATGCGCGGTCATTCCATAATAACTCGGACTGCAAATTCACAGCCCAGTTAAAGGGTCTGAATCAGGCCCTGATTGAATCAATTACTTTTCCTGAAAATAAAATGGAAAAGAGTGTAGCTAAAGAAGATCTTGTTATCAAGCTTCCTACTCTTGTCTTTCACAAATCAAAATGACGTGTAGCGCAAAATGTTCGCAATAGGATGGCCAGTCGCTGCCGCACGCGAGCTGACAGGTAAGCCGATATGGGCAGGTAAGCCGCTCCCCACTGCCTTGCTGACGGAGATGCGGGAGCATGTGAGACACTCGCGCATCCCCATCAGATGGAACTCCTGTCTGCCAGCCTGCTCCAGCCAGGACATCTGGCGACCCTGCAGGCTGACTGACAGGAGCTCCATCTGTACTTGGGTAATAAATTTTAATGAACGTTCAGTTGAAATTCCGATATTTGTGTCCATTTCAATCAGCCGCAACCACAAAAATGCACAATTTCTCTGGGTTCATGTCTCCTTTACAGCGGGATCAAATCTTCCAACCGAGAGGAAGACTTCATCCGTGTTTTCACCAAATAGCAAATATTGATTTTAAACAGAACTACAGTAAAGTCTGGAGTGCCGCACCTCCAGACTTCAATACTTTCCCTTTTGTGAGGGCACCGGAGCAGTTGCCGATTGTGTTATTCGGAGTGCCAGACCTTGGGGCTTCCGTTGCCTGAAGAAGGGCATAATAAAGCCCGAAAGCTCGTAAAATCTTCACTTGTATGGAGTAACTAATTGCTGACAAACCCGTGTGTGCTAGCCACTTGGACTGTGCTATATATCTATATATAGATATCTATCTATCTATCTATCTATCTATCTATCTATCTATAGATAGATAGATAGATAGATAGATAGATATAGATAGTGCTATATTTCAGCAGGAACACAAGCAGGAGCTCAGTTCCTGAACCTCTAACTGAATATGACACCATCAGGAACTGGGTTCCTGAAACCTGTTCTGGGCCAAAACGTACTTTCCATGAGATAAGTTTTATTTTAAAGTCAAGTGTGAGTGCCTTTGCTTCATTTCTAATGACAGTATATACAGAAGGAGCCCCTCTCAACTATCTTCCTTAGGTCGTGGCTCACCATGGCTATCCTATTGTTCTCACATAGAACAATACAGTAGAGGATTATCAGAGCAATCCTATTACTCACTTAATGACTCACTTAATCCTAATAAAGGGCTAAATGAGGAGGGCTCCACATGTACTGTACATCTCTCTCTCTCTCTCTCTCTCTCTCTCTCTCTCACTCTCTCTCTCTCCCACTCCAGATAATTGAAATGATGCTCTTGTCAAATGTTAAATAAAACTGTTTATTTAATAAATTCCTAGAAAAGCATACAAACAAATCTTCAAAAGGCTCATACAGTGTAATAACTAATAACAACCTAAATGATTAATATGCTTGCTGAATATTTATTTTTATTTTACAAATGACTAGCGCATCATTGGAATTATCTGTAGTTTAAATGATGTCTCATTCAGAGCATTAGAATGCTCTCCTCTGAAGTGGGTAACTTATGTTTAGCTAACCCTGTATTCATACAGTATGTATTAATACTGTACATAACCACATTACCACGAATTCACGCAGTACAGTATATCCAGTTCAGAACAATTCAATTATAATCATTTTTATCTACTTGTGGCAAACAAATCAAATTTTGAGGCCATGCATATATATGTATATATATGTATATATATGTATATATATATATATATATATATATATATATATTGATGTCCATAGTAACAAACACTTATTGATTTGACTGTAAAATTAAGTATACCACATATGATAGATTGGTAATAAATGTACAATTTGCTTACCCGTCAATAACAGTAAAAGTCCAACTGTAATCATTCTGGTGGTCCCCAAAAAATGCATGGTAAATATATATATATATATATATATATATATATATATATATATATATAAATAAAATTATTCAGCAAAATGTAAGGCAGTGCTGTATGATGCAGTAGTTCAGCAGCAGTGTAATTTGGTGTCTGGATCTATCAGTTCCTGACAGTATTTACTTTTTCTGTATATTTATACACGGACACATATGAACAGGGAGTTGACCAAACTTGTGACATCAATCACTGGTAAAGTGTTTATTGCTATAGTCCCCATATCTTGCTACTAGTTTAGGGTGGAGATACTAAAAATAGATTTTAATGAAGAGATAAGGTCGGCAGTAATTTTATGAATGGAAAGTGAATGTATCTGGTATGATATACACGACATAGTTATACAAGTGTGTAGAACTGTAAAAGACCATCTGCTTATACATGCACAATATTTTGCATAACATTAGTGTACAGGTTTAGTCGGGGTGTGCAATAGGGTTCCAGATGTGCAGAGCATAGGTAGAAAAGACACAATCTGACTGTCTGGTTGGAAACTGTAATCTCTTACTAAGGATCTTGTGATATGTCAGGGCATCTTGTGGTATATAAGCAGCACTGCACAACGAAGAAGTCTGCAATTCGACTTCCTTCACAAACCCGTAATGGAGCTCAACAGAATCCACTGGAGAGCATCGATCTTCCATGTCTAAACGAGCGGTCTGTGATAGAAGGAGGGTTTTTGACTGTCAGTTGCTTTTAGGGAGGAAGCACCATCCTGAGCCATTGTGTTTTAGTGGTTTGCAGAGTTTTAGTGCTGGAGATGGTCCCTGGAAGACGAGGAGAAATGTGGTCAACCCGTGTCCACCATCACCGAGGTCAACATTGCAGCTATGCAAGTCATAGTTGAGTTGATTACTTGGATGACCATGGCCCAGATGGATACAGGCGTCTTAACGGGATCTGTACAAGATTTAGGATGTGATCTGTGTGCAGATAGATTCACACTTAGTAGGTGTGATAAACATATATAACCATAGGCGAATCTAGAATTATGGTAATGGGTGGTCCCAGAACTAGACATAACAGCAGGGGGACCTTTGCGCGGCATAGCCGCGCGTCAAAAAGGGGGCGTGGTCCCATGGAAAGGAGGCGTGGCATCACAAAAAGGGGTGTGGTATTACACTTTAGACCATACACGGTAATGCCCATTACACATTTTAGCAAACTCCGTAATACCCATTACACATAATGCCACACGCCGTAATGCCAATTACACATTAGGCCACACACCCTAATGCCCATTACACATTGTGCCATACATCATGATGCCCATTACATACTATATAACAAACCGTAATGCCCATTACATATTTGCCACATAAGTGCTGCTTACCTACGTGCTCATTGCTAGGGGGTTCTTGCTTGATGGCACCATAGTACCCATTACACATTATGCCGCACACCATAGTACCCATTACACATGATGCCGCGCACCATAGTACCCATTACACATGATGCCACACAGCATAGAACCCATTACACATGATGCCGCGCACCATAGTACCCATTACACATGATGCTGCACACATAATGTCCATTACACATGATGCTGCACACATAATGCCGCTTACACATGATGCTGCACACCGTAATGCCCCTTACACATTAAGCCACACATTATGCGTAATGCCCCCACATACTGCCCCCACATACTTGTAGCGTCCCTTAAGCAATGCCCCCAAAATGTGCCACTTACTGTAAATTTTTATATGAGCCTTCGCTGCTGCTGCAGGGAGAGATGGAGAGTGGTGCAGCTGCTTCTATGGGGAGAGGAGCAGAGCGCAGCGCAGAGCACGCTCCCACTCCGCTCCTGGTGTCCCCTCTAGCCGAGTGGACATTTGAAATATTATGCGCGCTGTTGTGCGTGATGTCGGGGGAGCACACCGGGCGCCGGCACCACATGATTAAAGGGGGGCGGGCTAAGGTGAAAGCGGGGAGAAGAATTGGAGCGGAAGCTGCAGGGGTGACAGTCATTGACAGCTGGGCAGAGAGCAGGGGGCTGCCCGGCTGTATTCAGAGCACTGCAGGTCACGGCTGTTTGAAATAATACCCCTTTCACAACAGAAAATGCAGAGATTTACCCGGGAATGTGGTACCAGGATCATGCAGGGACATTCCCAGGCTGACCCCTTATACACCAGCCTAGTCCCTGCATTTTCTGGTGTGAGGGGGAGAGACAAACACTCCCCTCTCCCTACACCCCTTTAACCAACAAGCTATATCTTCGGAACCAACTGACCCATTTACATGAGACCAGTATCATATTGAAGAACTTTTGAGTTGGCTTCAAATGATTTTTGGTCCCGTGAAACTGGGCTGTTTGGTTCCAGAGAAATCTGCCCTCAAAGAACATAAACAGTCATGAAATGACATTTAAGAAAAAAAAAAAAAACGGTTTAACCTCAATATCCCTGGAACCAATTAACCCATATGGATCCAGCCTGGTATCAGACTGAAGGCCCGGCGATTTGGGTTTGACTGACATCAACCTTAAGCTTCAGTGATGCAGAAGGGGGAACTGGCAGCTGTTGAACTGGGTGCGGGTCGGAATTAGCGGGTCCCATGTTATCCTATAGGGAAAACGTTCCAGATTTGCCTGGCAGTATCTCTGGTTCCCAGGGGGCTAGAGACACGGGGCTGGGCTCGTTGGAAAGCCCTATCCCTCAGCTACAAAATGGGCTAATGGGTGGTCCTGTGCACCCCCGGACCACCCCCTAGATTCGCCTATGTATATAACCGGTAATTTTGAAGCAGAAATTAGTCCAAATCAAAATTCTTTTTTTAATGACATTTCACCTTTAGGCATTCATTTGGATGAGAGGTGTTGGCTTATCAGCTCTGACCATCTTTTATTAACTTTGAGGCTGCTGCACAAAAGGACATAGTATTCTTATGTAGTTGCTATAAAATAAATTGATGGACACATTTAAATGTTCTAACTTTTCTATGTGTCCTTATTTATTGAGCTAAGAGGTTATTGTTTTTTTGCATGCTTTATGTAAGGTACAAACCAACACGTCTTTGGCTCGATCTACACTCTACCTGCAACAGGTTCTGAGAGCCATATCCTCATCTTACAAGTACAGGAATCAATAATCCAATAATGTGGAGTATCCAGGCCAATGAACGCATTGGCACAATGGCCCTTATTCTGATCGGTGCGGCCGGATCCGAATATGCGGCCAGCACCGTGCGTCCTAAACCCCGCCTTCCATACGGATCGCCAACTCCGTCCGTACGCGGTAAGAAGCTGTCCGAACGGACCGCAAGTGTATTTCTCATGAATACACCTCCTCCATCTCAGGGAACCTCCCCCATCATTCGATGGTCGCAGACCATCGAATGCAGGACCGAGTGGCCAGGCAGCTCCCGCAACCTCAGACCACATGGGCATTTCTCCGTGCAAAAGCAGGGATCTGGGCGGGCAGCTGACATCCGGCAATGTCATATGTCCGCCCCCTACACGTGCGTCACGGCCGCATTACCATGAAACGCGGGGTGTAAACATATGGTAATGAGCCCAAACAGCCCTTCACGCCCCTCTCCACCCCCTGTTCGTAGTGTACACATTTCATGCGGAATGTGGCCCTGCGTCCCGCTCGCACATGCGCAGAGACGCCTCTGCACATGCGCAGACACAAAACATCGGCGGCACGAACGCACGCGGATATTACCGCACCAACCAGAATAAGGGCCAATGTCTCGTTACTGGCTGGTCCGTACCCCTTGACTGAATGGCCAATAGGCGTAGTGCCATGCTTTCCTTAATGTTCTTTCAGGCTTGTTGGCAAAGTGTTGGACACCTGGGCAATTGATGCATTTTATAATGCAGTTAAACAAGAAGTGCTGTATTTTATATCCATTACCTGTGTAAGGGAGGGAGATATATTCCCCCATAACCATGTTATGGCTTGTAGTGCAAATTGACAACTTAACACAACCCATGCAGTTTCCACTCAGAATGTGTAAACGCACAATAGAGTTTGCGAAGTTCTTCTTCACCATATGATCTCGGAAGTTGTGACCCCTCTTACAGACTGGCAACAAATAAATCCCCCAATATCTAAATATCTCAATATCAGGCATTGGGAACTAGTGCCCTGTATGGTGTACCTTAACGCTGTGTGCAGTTCAGTCTGCTCCAAGTGTCCAGCAGGCGATGTCCTGCCACCATCCTGTTTCCCGCTGTGGTTGTCCATGCCAGTTTTGGCATTTGGATTTGCATTACACTTTTTTGAATTTTATACAACTTTTTTATGGTCATTGGGGAAGATTCGCTATTAATACCTTAATATGTTTGCATTAGCCCCGTTCGAGTGTGACTAAGGCTACGCTGAAATTGTTTATCTTTTTTTCTGGTCCTAAAAAGAAAAAAAACGTCTACTGTAAATGCACTATTATTGTATTTAGGGTCTGATTCTGGTTCATTGTAGCTTACCGAGCACCAGAGAGGCCATCGCGCCAAATACCTGCCCCTCACTGATGCTTTGAGGGGATATGTAATGAAGACACAACCCCTCGTATGACGCCGCTGCAGGAGAAATCATTTGATTGTCGTTGACTATCGATTGATTTCTCCTGTCTTAAAAAATAAATGTCAGTCTGAACTGACTTTAATGTGCGTGTGCCTGGCCGAAGACGGGGCGGGCTGTTGATGTTCTGTGATGTCAGCTGCCCATCCCAGGCAGTCATCGGTCCACCCACGTACCCATGGGAATGCCCAGCGTTTTCATGAGGACGCCATAAAACCCATAAATGACGGCCACCTGTACTTAAAGAAACCTTTACGGGATTGAACTTTTACCTACTTTAGTAAGTTGGGTATCCTGTTCTCCTTGTCTTTTTAAAAAATAACTTGATAAGTGGGGATGCGGTCGGGATGTCGATACTCAATAGGTCATAGGTCGACACATGAAAAAAGTCAACATACCTTAGGTCGACATGGAAAAGGCCGGCATGAGTTTTTCCTTTTTTTTTTTTTCAAAAAATGTGGCTTTTCATACTATCCAAGTGGGCATATAGCGAGTCTATAATAGTGCGCCAAGCATAGCAAGGCACCGAGGTAGATGTATATGGTGTCCATGTCGACATATGTCAACATAGATACAAATCCACGAAAAACTCATATCGACCTTGTTCATGACAAACTTTTCCATGGCGACCTTTTTACTGTGTCGACCTATGGTCTGTTGAGCAATAATGTCTGACCTAATGGCATCCTTCTTACAGTCGACGCTATGGTCGATGAGTGTTTCCCGATGAGTGTTTCCCGATGAGTGTTTCCCATATGTTATAAGTTATCTGATTGGGTTGCCCATAGCAACATCCCATGTGAAATAGAACTCCCATTTTGGTAAATTTACCCCATTGTATACTATAACTTTTTCCACATCGATCACCCCGTTGAGAACCATCATTGGACGATCCCCTACACAGAGAAGAAGAGGACTGGACTGGCAAGAAGGAAACCGTTAGGTGTTTAATCCTTCATTCCTTCACTGTGAGTGTGGTACGCACTAGCAACTTTATCTTTAACCCTTTGAGTGCCAACCAGGGCCGGTGCAAGCCCAGTCAGTGGCCCTGGCAAATCCCCCCCACCGCACCCCTCTGGGGGGGATGGGCGCAAGGGGATTGCCGGGGGTAACGCAGGGGATTCCCAGGGGGGGGGGGTGTCGCGCACGGGGATTCCGATGACTAGCTGGGGGGAGGGGGGCGGCCGCCGCCTGCCTATAATAATCAACGGGCATGCAGCGTATCACTCACCTGCTCCTCGCTCCCTGACCCTGCACCCTGCTGGGATGACTTCTGCCGCTGCTACGTACTTAGCAGCTTCCTCAGCTTTCTACGGCACCTCTCCTTGGCGACTCAGTACCGCCCTGGTGCCAACATCTTTGTTAGAGATGTTTAAAAGATTTGCTAAAAATGGCAGTGTCCAGTGGCGTAACTATGGTGTGGCAGCCCCAGCTGTGGCTTGGGGGAACCAGTGGTCTTGGGGCGCACTGAAAAATACCTGCTGTCCTATATGAATACATACCCCTATCCCTCAGTAGTAGTGGGTGGCGGTGGCTGTGTTCTATAGCTGCGTTCCATAGGTGACAGCTCGTCCCCCCTCCCCAGTCTCCTCGCCTCCTCTGCACCTGGGGGTGGCCAGTGTCATTACCCGCACACACTTCCACAAGTATCCCCGGTCAGTCCTTGGAAGCTGAGGCTGGTAATGGAAGGCTACAGTATGTCAGCGGATGGGATGTCCTCCCTGTTACGCCGCCTGTGCGCACGTCACTCCTGGGGATCTGCAGCACAACACATGGCGGCACACAGTGGCCCAGGTAACCAGTCTGCATCATTGTCATAATTTACTAAAGAAGGGGGAGTGCCACAATTTTTTTGGCGGGTGGGGGGGGGGGGAGGGCTAAATTTAAAGTTACGCCACTGCTAGCGTCGCTCACATTTGTTATATAAATTCAAATACAAAAAATGTTGTGTAAGAGATTACCGGTCATTCGGATGAATGTAAATGAATTCTTGGCAATTTTTACACCAATTTTTCATATCAAATTAACTTGGCACTCAAAGGGTTTAATACTCACGTGTGTTTAAAGAAACATTTCTTTCGACACCCTTATCCATAGTTCAGATGATGGACTACGTATACCCGTATGATGTAAGCACCTGATGGTATTTTTTTCACATACCTTTTTTCACATGATTTGAAACCTAAATTTAACCAGCCCATGAACTCAACGTTTCAACTCTGGAAAGAAGGGACGTGATATCCAGCATCACTGTATTTCTCATATTGATTGTATGATTTTTTGGGGGCAGTATTCCATTTAAAGGCCCATACACACTAAATAATACCGTCAGTGGCCGATATAATTAATAATATCGGCCATTGGTCCCGATATTGTGCATACACACTTTACTTTTTGGTGCTGGACGGCTCCCCGACAGTCGGGATTCCGACAGTCATTACTCCAACGTCGGAATCATGACTGCTCCCTCCACGACCCCCATAGAGGGAGAATAAAATAGGTGGTGAGCGCAGCTCGCCACCGTGCGCGCAGCATGGCGAGCGCCGCGAGCCCGCAAGGGGCTTCATTGCGCTCCCCCCGCTGTGCAGTCGGGATTCCGATGTCTGAGTAATGACTGTCGGAATCCCGACTGTCGGTGGATTATACTGTACTTTTTTCATTAAATATTTTCAATTTTAATTATTAATGTGCTGAGTTGGCATTCTCGGATACAGATGGAGCGCCTTTCAGCCACTGCTGGGAATTGCCAGACTCCCTTAGCTGGCGATCACGGCAGAGAGGCGCTCCATATGACGGGGACGCATGAGCAACTCACACGCATGCGTGTCCCCATCCCCACGGCGGCAGGGAGCGATTTCCCTTTCCCAGGGATCGGGGGGGGGGGGGGGGGGACTGGGGGTAACAGGGGAGCTGCAGCAGTTGGCGGAGGGCTCCATTGGAACAGGGCGCACACGCGTCTCATGTGCACGCACCCCTTCCGGCGGTTGGCTATGGATCGCCAGGAGCAGCTCTGACGGGAGCTGCTCCATCCCTATGCTTAGCCTTTTATCCAAACTCAGAGATTTCTTAAAGTCAAACACAAGAGTGTAAACACAATTCTACCTGCAAAACATAAGTATGCTCAAATAGAAGTCAATACATCATCAAACCAACTCACAAGTACTTTCCGTGGGAAACAGCACAACACGGACATTTACCAAGAATCAGTTTGACAAAAATGTCTGAATAAAGTAAACTTGGGCCTAAATAGAAGGTTCAAATAGACCACCTTATTAGCAGCGTATGAATCAACTTTAATCGAGTGTGCACACAGTTATGAGGCATATGGGTCATGTTAGCTGCATACATTGAACACATGGTGGGGGTATCAGAGGCTCTACAACCAAGCTGAAAGGACCCGGGGCAAGAAACTGAACCATCATGCATAACTACTATAGAAAATATTTTATGTTCAAAATATATTTAACACATGCAAAATGCTACATAGTTAAAGGGCCTTATTCTGGTCTGTGCGGCCGGAGCCGAATATGCGGCCAGGACCGTGCGTCCTAAACCCCGCCTTCCGTACGGATCGCTCACTCCGTCCGAATGCGGTAAGCCGCTGACCGCATGGAGCACGAGTGGATTTCTCATGTATACACCTCCTCCATCTCTGGGAACCTCCCCCATCATTCGATGGCCACTTGGGCATTTCTCAGTGCAAAAGCAGGGATCTGGGCGGGCAGCTGACATCCGGCAATGTCATAAGTCCGCCCCCTACACGTGCGTCACGGCCGCATTACCATACGTACGCCCAGCGTTTTCATGGGAACGCCCATGAAACGCAGGGCGTATGCATATGTTAATGAGGCCAAACAGCCCTTCACGCCCCTCTCCTCCCCCTGTTCGTAGTATAAACAATTCATGCGGAATTTGGACGTATGTCCCTTTCGCACATGCGCAGATATGCCTCTGCACATGTGCAAACACAAAACATCGGCGGAACGAACGCACGAGGACATATCCGAACCAACCAGAATAAGGGCCATAGTTACATAGTAGGTGAGGCTGAATAAAGACTTGCGTCCATTTAGTTCAACCTATGTTTATAGTAGCTAATCCCTTGTTGTATAGTATGTTCCTATATTTTAAAGACAGATTATGTTACTTATTCGTACCCGTGGATGTTTTTAACCAATAAATGTTTATCCAACCTTATTTTACATGTATTTATAGTGTCTGCCGACACCACTTTTCCAGGAAGAGAGTTCCAAGTTTGACTGCTCTGACTGTAAAGAAATTGATTCTTCTAGATGAACAAAATCTTTTTTCTTCTAATCTAAACTTGTGCCCTCGCGTCCTAGAGTCCTGTCTAGCAGAAAAAAAGGTGTTTGACAGTTCCTTATATTGGCCCCTAATGTATTTGTACATGTTGAGCATGTCCCCCCTTAAATGTCTCTTCTCTAGTGTAAATAGTCCCAGATTGCTTAATCTTTCTTCGTAGCTTAAATTCTCCACTCCCCTAATAAGCTTAGTTGCTCTTCTTTGGATTTTTTCTAATTCTATGATGTCCTTTTTATAGTGTGGGGCCCAGAATTGTTCTCCGTATTCGAGTTGAATATTTTTTAATACTTTTAATCTTTTATAGCCTTTCCCTAAATTCTACCCTACATCCACCATGGCTGATTAAACCCACCTCCGGTGCCGGCTAGGTTTCTGGGCGGTGTCATTGCAAGGTTACCGGTGTGTGATGTGCTGCCCATCGATGTACTGGCATTATTATCCGGTAAGTGGGCCAAAGTTGTCTTCCCAAAGTTAGTATAGTAGCATTATGATCCTTACTGTCATTTTTTTTGAGAATCCAACATCCCTACGAAAGATTTGTGAAGCCGACAATTGGACTCATGTATCAGTAAAGTAAAATGTCATGGAGCCTTTTTTATTGCATCCCGAGGTGTGTGGCTTCATCACCCAGTATGCTGCGGGCATAGGACATGCAGAATCTCTCCAAAAGGAGAAGGGCCCCGCTACACCCCTAACCCCAAAAGCCCTACTGATTGGGAAAAAGGAATTTGTTGGGCCCTCCTTGCCGAAGCTTGAAGATACCCTTTTCCCTCCACCCTTGAAAGCATTAGGGCAAATGGATCCTCACAAGACTCAAAAAACAGGGTTGGGGGGATGGGGGGAGGTCAGTCGCACTGGATCTGTATGTTCAATTGTACAATATTAAAGGACCCTCAAAAAAATGTTTATGTTGGTGGTTTCCACTCTGTTGATTTCACAAGGGTGTGCTACCAGTGGACACAAAGGAGAACTTTATCAAGGAAAGAAAATGTCTCTGTGTGGTGCACCTCAAGATACAGATATTGTTAAAATATAACCTTTCTTTCATTTTTATAAAAGACAACGGTGCGAAATATTGACAAACAAATAACAAACATAAGACACGGACAGTGTGATAAAAAAGGATAAATATTTATCCTTGTTTAGTGTGGCCCAATTCCCCTGATGCCCCCTTATGGATGTAAGTAGGTGCTGCTATGGCACTGCTGGCAGACAATAGGACACTTTAAATATATATGAGTGCTCAACACTTCTGTTCCAATGTCTGTCAACTCCTGATCCTGCTGGGGGGGAGGACAGCACAAATCAGTCACGTGAGTGGCAAAGTTTTTAGGTGTACAGGTATGAATTATACTTAAATATTGCCGTTGCCACTCTTATTTCTTATGTATATGGGGGCTGGGCGCCTACCCGGCAGGTGAGAGCTGGCAAGAACTGCCACTCCTATGCCAATCTCTCACTATGGCCGGGAGGTACGTATGGAGGTAGCAGCTGAGCAGAACGGAGCTGTATGGACAGGCGGCGTGTAGATAGCACCGCCGTCTGTCTCCCGTCTGCTCCGAAGTGTAGCACAGAGCTACGTAGGCAGCGGCGTGTAGGTAGCAGCGCCGTCTGTCTCACGCCTGCTCTGTGATTTGGAAAGCAGCGGTGCAGACGTCATACACCGCGGCTTCAAACGGGCGTGCGATCCCAGTGGAAATTGGCGTACGCTCGCCCTAACATTTGGCAGCTAGGACACAAATCAGTAAATAAACAGTATAAATGGGGAGGGGAAAAGGGGAGTCAAACACACTGATTTTCTAGTTCAGTGTACACTTCGCAAAACGGAGCTTCATCAGGACCAGCCTGGCAAGCCTCCGTAAGCTCCTTAAATACCTGCTGTTAGCTAGTTACTCAATACAGGTGTGTGTAGGTAGGTGTGTCCAGGTACCTGCTCCCTGTCACTCACCCTCTGTGTGTGGGCGTGGTAAGTCTGACTTAGTGCAATTATGGACTTTATAATGCGAGTCCTGTGCTCTATAGTATAGGAGTGGAAATACCGCATTTGAAACTTTTTAGAGACATGCATGTATTCATATTGCACAGGGGGAAAAAGGGGGGAATAAAACCTTTATAAGGTATAAGGATAAAAAACACATATGAAGATGTAGTTGGTATAGGTCTTCAGCCTGATCTTGACATAAAGTCACGTGACCGCACTGGGTATTGGACTGACATGTAAGTGTAATACCCGCATATAAGGATATTGTATGAGCTTCACAAGGTGTCCTGATGTGTGCCTATGTGTACCATAGGTCCTACATGCAATATGGATATCAGTGGGTCCCCAGTGTGTCCCATCCCCATAGTGTGCAATATCACCTAGTCTGACTCGGGCATGCCGTATGTTATACATGGATCTTAAAGAGAAGAGGGCATATCTGCCCATCCAAAGGCCCTGTAGTGATGATTATGTGGCATAAATTCCTGAAGAAGGACCACCACATATGTGGTGGTAATTAGTGAGATAGGAAATGGACTGTTATAAGTTCCAGAAAAAAGGTGAAAAAAGCGGAATGAAAAAAAAAACTGTGAAAAAACATGCTATTCTAGATAAAAGTGCAAGAAATCGTGAGGAACCATACATGAATCAGAAAGGGGTTCCTGTGTTCGTGAGTATTCAAACAGAATGGGGTGGTATTCCCCACGTTGAGGTGCATACAAGGATTAATCCATGACTCCAGAGATATATTGTCCTGGAGAATGAGTGGTGCAACAAATGGAATCTAGATAGGATTAGAGATGGAATCTTGTGTCAGCCGTGAATGGGTAAGTATAGTGTCATATTTTCTGTGAAATCCTGTCCCAGGGATGTGACGGTTGTCAGTAGAGTTGGGTCGGTACTTATGTATTATCTGGGCTCCCATGTTAAATGTGCCCCATTTTTCCATACCCCTACTATCCAACTACGCATGGAGTTGATTTTATATAGTGTGGCGAGCGCAGCGAGCCACCGTGGCCGAAGCGTGGCGAGGGGACGCGGTCTCATAAGAAAAACGGGAGCCCAGATATTACATAAGTACCGTTGAGTCTACAGTGGATAATGTCTAAATTTACCGGAACCAGACTTAAAAATAGGCATAACCTCAATGATGTCAGGATTCATGGTATTAGTCTTGTACTATGGGAGTAAGTCATACGTGTGCGAGACCAGACTGCACAATTGAAAGTTAGAATGAATAGCATATATGTATGTGTATGCCAGAATTCATAGATCTTGCCTTATCAATATGGGTCATATGTATATCACCTCCGAACTCCCAAACTGAGAGATTGAGGGAAGAAACCCGAAAAAATGGGATGGGGGGATAGGATGAATGTGAATACTGTACAAAATTAAAATGGAGGAAACCAGTATCATAAACTGGAGAAAAATGGAGAACATGGAGAGCATGGATGGGGGGGGGGGGGGTTTGAAGCCGCGGTGTATGACGTCTGCACCGTTTGCTGGTCTGTCCCCGTCTGTCAGCTGTGCGCCGGTCACGTGTGTGCACCACGTGATTGGCAGGTCCCGACGTACGTTTCGCTGGGCGCTTGTTCACGGGAGAGCACGGCGGCTGCTTGCGGCTCTCAGCGCACAAGATCCCAGGGACTAAGGTAACCGCTGGACGTGTCCAGCGGACCCCCACCCCATATCGTTGTTGTGCTGACAGCATAACAAGCTACAGCTATTACAGCCCTTCTTGCTTGAAATAACCTCTTGCATTTATCACCTATATCGCCGTCTGAGCAGGATAAACTAATCACCTGCTTACATACTGGTCGTACCCTTCTCAGAAAAGCAAAACACCTTTTTGTTTATTGTTTATTTTTTTATGTGACCTATGATTAAAATTCCCACAACCATTACCTATACAATGGTATCAACCCTGGGAAATATGAGGATCACACTAGGTCCATATTAAAATTGCATATTAAAATTGCAATCTTTTCTGCAGCTACCAGGTATTAAACCTGATTGATACCAACCATCACAATATAATTTTGCACAGAGACCAGACAAGGAATATCCATTAAGGCTGTAAACATATATTTTTAATGATGTTCAACATAAATATCATGTTTTAAACAGGTGTAACAATAGCCTAACCTACAGTCTGTGAGATAAGAGTGCCCCCACCCAGAGTATATCTTTCCTCTCTTCTCCTCCCTTGGAAACAGTATTTACACATATAGCAGTCAGCAGCATTTAGTGTGGTTTCTGTTACCAGTTGATGTCTATCTGAAGCTTAGCTGATCCCAGTCTGGCGCCTATGCCTAATTAGCTGGTCCCAGCTCAGCATCTGAAGACTAGCTGGTCCCAAACTGGCATCTGTGTTTATATAGTCAGTTTCAGCCCAGTATCTCAGAATATCAGTTCCTGTCCAGTAATCCAATACTTTCTTTGGATATACAGCTCCAGTTCCTGGTCCATCTCATGTGTAAAAAAACGACATTAATCTGTAGTTCCCTATAGGAACCTGTAGGATCCTTATTGAACCTGTCTTCGAATTTACTTCAGGAAAACAAAAAACCTTATAGTCTGAAAGATTTAAAATCATTATTCTGAATCTGTGCAAGACTTAACCTGCATTGCTGGCCATGCACTAGTGGCAAATGGTATGTGTCTTAGCTCATGTTCCAAACCAATGCACGATCACATTCATCGGATCGGGTTCGGAGATCAGACGTGCTGTTCATAAGATCTGTCCGATTGGACAGTCTCCAGCAAAGGTGGATGGTATTGTATATTTATTTATTTATTAACAGTTTCTTATATAATATTGTATGCAAAAGGACCCCATACAACATATTGTAAGTGCACGGCCACCGAGAGGCGGGGCCCTGGTAAATTTTTTGGGGTGTGGCCTAATTGTGGGAGGCGCGGTCCCCTCCTGTGATTAGGCCACACCCCAAAAAAATGTAGGGGGTTGCGTGAAAAAACACTCTAAAATCGAGAGGGGAGTTTAATTGCCCCCCTCTCAGCAGCAGCACACCTACAGCATGTGCTGTGCTGACAGCAGGCTCAGCATGAGCTCCCACGCTGTCAGTGAGATGCTCACGCTGAGCCTGCGGTCAGCACAGCACATGCTGTTGGTGTGTGCTCCTGCCTGGGAGGGACGGAGGGGGAAGGGGGGGGGGTGCGGCTTCTACCCTTGGAGAAATCGCAGTAATGTATGTGGGCCTTAAGTTTGTTTACAGCCCTGTTTAGAAAACATTGTGCTACAAGACAATCCGTACACTGTGACAATGAAAGCCCAAGTAGTAAATGTAAAAATACATTTTATTGTAATGTAAACCTAAAGCAAGCAAGTATAGTGCAAGGACGTTTTTTTCCATATTAAAATAAACACACAAAAGACAAGGCCTATCGTGGGTAGTGACACAACAATGGTCAATGGTATATAGATCATCCCTCTTTGATGGGTTATGGGTCATTGGGTCGACCACTGATGGTCGACAGGGCTTAGGTTGACACCTGAAAACCTCATGTCGAGTCTTGACTGTCGACCTTCCCATTGTCAACCTAATGCTTGTATCGACTTTCCAACCCTGTCGACTTATTTCAGGTGTCAACCTAAGCCCCGTTGACCTTCGGTGGTTAACCCAATGCATGTTAAACTAAATATGGTTGACCTAGTGATCATATCCCCTTTGATGCGTCGTGGGGAAAAGTGAGCCCACATGACTTGTTGGCTAAATGCGTAGCTGAGTCTTCCCCAGGTCATACAGTGATTATTTGTTGACTTGGTTGAACATCAAAAGTAGACACTGCACCAAGGTATAACTGACCAAGGAAGAACGTTGGTTCTGGAGAACTTCAAGTAGTTTCTGTTGTTCCTCAAATCCTGCGTCCTGGGACTCTTAAGGCAGGTGGTCATTTGCAAAACACAGGAATTTCATATTGTAGCCTTAAATAGCCATTAATCTAACAGTATTATATGGTTGTGCTCCTTTTTATAGGCATCATTGCATCATAATGAAGTTTCAACCAATAAGAATAATTTTTAGAAGTTAAACAAGCCACTTATTGGTCTATTAATGGGCCAATTTTGAAAATTTTGGGAAAGTTTTTGGTCAATTTATTGATGATTCTATAGTCATCTGAGTAAAAGTATTAATGTTGGTCCAATGTTCAAATCTCGTTAAAAGTGATATACCTTTATACTTTATTATTATAGCCTCATTCTCTTAGTTCTATGTAAACAGGGTACTGTATAGTAACAGAACACAACACATGGCTTTTGTACCAACTTTATTTAACAGCAATATGGAATTCTTTAATATCCTAAAAAAAAAAGAGATTAGCCACAGCATTTCATGTATACTGGATATTACTTTAAAACTCATTTTCCAATAAATGTTCCCTAATGAAAAACACTCTTATTGTCCACTCATCATAAATGCTTGTTAACCTTAGCCAAAATAAGGGTTGCAGAAAAGATAAAGGGTTTACAAGGGGTTGCTGAGCAACTATAAATAGACTATCATGGACCTTAATAATACTGTGCTGGCTTGGTGTTGTTAGATGTTATTGCACCAACCTAACAAGGCCTAGTACACAGAAGCAGCCATCCTGGACAGCTCCAGTTAATCCGGGTGCCGGATGGGTTCCCGACAGTCGGGATCCCAACAGTCTTTTAACCGACGTCGGCATCCCGACTGTCAAAACGCCGTCAGCCGGGTGACCGACGGCCATCCGCTATTTTCCCTCGTGGGGGTCCACGACCCCCATAGAAGGAGAATAGAATAGGTGGCTCGCGTAGCGAGCCACCGTGCCCGCAGCGTGGCGAGCGCAGCGAGCCAGCAAGGGGCTTTTTTGCACTCGCCATGCTGTCTGACTCCGGGCAGTCGGGATCCCAACGTCAGGATAATGACTGTTGGGATCCCAACTGTCGGAGTCCATACCACACCCGTTAATCCGCCTCTTTCGCAGGGAGGATGAGTTGATGGGTGGACACTCAGCCCTTGCAGTTGTATCAGCTTCATCCAGCATGATCTGAGGGCACCAGAAGGAATGTTAATTTTTTTCCAGCTTAGTAGACCTACATTTTGGGGGCCCCATTTACAGCCTTGCAAGGACAGCACACAGTACTCAGCACCAGCAAAGTTATGTTATTAGATGCCTCCTTGCCCCGGACTCCTTCCCACCTCTCACTGCTCCCAGCCTTCTTCCTAGGATGGGTTGTCTCAGGTTCTGCCGTTCCTGGGAATGTCTGAGAAGTTCTGCATGCTAATAACAGCTATTCTGCACTAGAAGCCTGGCTGTCGGGTGACGAGAGATAACCATTCAGTACTTAAACACAACATTTTTGATCGGATTTTAGTGTTAAAATGCACAAGTGAGACAAAAGATGATTCTATCACTAAAATGACCTTATTTTAATAACACACAAACTTTGTTGATTTTGTTGAGCAATTCACTCATTAAAAAAAAAAACCCTGGTGCTGCTCCTGCTGTGCAGAAGGTCACCTCCTGGTCCTGGCAGGAGCAAGTTGAAAAGCTGGAAGCGGACACAGGAGGAATCCTTTGTCTTCGGGTGGCGACTTCCTGACACAAGCTAAATTCTCCTGTGACTACCACCCCTCTGTCTTCTCTAGCAGGGGTCCTTGTGAGGTCCTCTCCAGGGACAGGTCTCTTAGCTCAGCTCTTTCTCCCATGGTGCGACCTCTGGCAATGAATAGGTGATACATCAGGACTCTGGCGGCAACCCAACCACTCTTGGGTTTCATTGTCAGTGATGTCACTTTGTCCTTCAGTGGCTGCCCCAATCACTGCCACCCCCATTCTTAAAGGCCCTTCCAATGCAACACCAGATACCGGATCTTTCCTGGAGGCTTATTTGGGTCCTAGTGGTCCTTCACTGTGTCGGTCCTCTACCCATCTTTATTACTAATGCAGCTCACTGCAGGATGGTCATGGCCATGTCCTCTTTGGATCTTCCTGTCACCACCAGGATTCTGTAAAAATGGCCGTTCCTAGAAACAGTGGCACAGCCATTGACCTCAAGACCTTTCCCACTGTCGCTCCATTCCTGGCCTTCTATACACCTGCTCTTCCCATGGGTGTACATTGAACTTCAGGAGGCTAAATAATGGGTCTTTGAACAGGCTGGGTCCCATCTGTGTGTTCATATGGCAGTATATATTTATCTCTCTTCTTCTGTGGGTCCATGCCTCCACTGGCTGTCCACTGGCTCAGGTGCAATGTTGGTCCAATGTTCAAATTTGGTTAAAAGTGATATATACTGAACTACTGGCCCAGGTTCTGCAACCTGGGCTTCAGAATATCTGGGGGTGGGGGGTGACTTTCCTGGGCAAAGGCTGTTGCTGGTCACATGGTGAAACAATTCTTAGGAGTGGCGCAAAACATTGTCATGGCCACATAAAGTTCAGCTTCAACACAGCCATGAGACAGCACTACAGCTACAGGAGCTGTGAGACACCAATATCTGCCCTAAACACTAATGGGGGGAGGGGGGGCGCAAGGGTGACCCTATCTACAGTACTGGGTTGGCCTGACTACACCAGATTATAGTACCCAGGCTCCGGCAGAGTTGTTGGAAGAACTGCTTACGCAGATGGCCTAACCGGAGGGGGAGGGGGAGCCACTCTGCCAGCTCCTCCCCTTTCATGCTTTTATTTTGCCACTTAGAAGAGCAGCAGAGCTTTGTACCCAGTGGAGTGGGGTGGAAAGTGAAACTTTTCGGACTGGGTTGCCAGGTCCAATGTACTGTGTGTAAGCATTAGTAAACACTAACTGCTTCCTGCCCCCCAGCCTAGGGACTTACATGCTGCGAGCATTTAGCTCTGCTCTCAAAACTCTACTACCTGAAATTCTACCTCCAGATTGCCGCTAAACTTGGCATTAGGAGGGGCAATTATGCACATGCGCACAGCAGCGCCAAACAGCATTATCTATGCACCCAGCCCCACTCTTAGGGGGAAATTTACTAAGATCGAATTGGTATGAATGCACCCATTCACAACCATTCAATCTTAATTACGGACGGGACCCAGTGCCTGGCTAATTTGCTAACAGCTGAATTCAGCTGATTTGTCATATTTATGTACGCCAAGCTCAGATGAATTTGGGTGTAGGAATGAGTACACCATCGATAGAACTGGGCTGTATATGGCCATAGAGTTCTATCATATCGGCACATTTACAATCATTTGTACTGCTGAATTCATAAGTGAATTTATTCTTCTTTTCCTCCTGATTTCCTCTCCCTCTCGTTTCCTCTCTTTATTCATATCTTTGCATATTTTGTTATCTTCCAAATCCCACCCCCTCTCTATCTCCCACCCTCCCTCTCCCCCTCCCTCTGTCCCCACTCTTTCCCTCCATCTCTCTCTCCCACCCACCCTCACCCTCTCCCCCTCCCTCTCTCCATCCCTGTCCCCTCAGGGTGGTTGATTCAGCACACAAAAAGAATAATGCCTTTTCAGTAGGGCATATATATGCCGAAAATGTTAATTGGTCTGTTTGCGGAGGTGCTATCCTTAGCAGCCGGAAGAAATGCTAAATATATAGAAAGAGGAAAAAGAAGTTGCATGCGGACTCACAAGGAGCAACAAGGAGGAAATGATTTTATTACGTGTAAAATGTCAATTTTATTTCATCATTGTTAAAATGTGTGTCCCATGAGCCTGTATTGTGTGATGGCAATTAGGAGCATACCTTTGCGGGCAAGGTGAATTTAGGGGTTAAAACCGAGACTTACATGACAAATCAACATATAACACAATGCTCAGAGGAGAGAAAAGTTAGTATTAAAGATTAAAAATGTACGACTAGCTTACTATGAGATGCTTTTGTATCTATTGTGAATACCACTGCTACTGTAGTATCAGGTAAGTTAGGGTATCAGACAAGTGAGGGCATCAGGTACGTATTGGGTGTGCAGAGGAATACTACCATAAGGCTGAGCTGCATATGCGGGGAATAAAAAGACAGGAGTTTCCCTGTCTTTCCGCTGTAATGTTGGGCAGAAAGCAAAGTTTTTACCGAGTTCTATTGGAGTGACACAATTATAATGTACGGAGTCACAACTTAGTTAAAATAATCTCCTCTGAAGATCCAGTGGCGTAACTTCATCCATGTAGCCCGGAGGCAAGATATAAGCTGCCCCCCCCCACCCCGCCCACCCCACCATAGAGCAATAGAGAGGGGGAATGAGATAGGGGGAGCAGTGGAGAAAAAGAGAGGAGAAGAATGATAGATAGGGAATCATGGAGAAAGAGAGAAACAAGTACACAGTACTTGGGACAGCATGGACGGTGTAAAGGTTAGCATTACTGCCTCACAGCACTGAGGTCATGGGTTACATTCCCACCATGGCCCTAACTGAGCAGAGTTTGTATATTCTCCCCTGTTAATGGTGATTAAATATGACCAAAGAAACAATAAGTGAAAAGCGCAGTTTACGTAATATGTCCGTAACCTGCGTACCCTTTATACCTAGCTACGTGCGAACAAAACGTAGTGCAGCGTAGCGTACCTTTATTGTGTGTTTTACACCAGAGAACTAATACCTTAATAAGAGATCCTTTCGCAGTAATCTGTCTCTAATCTGCGAATATACCTTTAAGGACTGTGTCCGTAATATACCTTATCGCTATATGCGAATAAACAGACACAACCACAGTATTAAAGTAAGGAGATAAGAACTCCGTAAAAAAATATGTATTTAAGTCCCTAATGGACAAAAGGGAGTTACAGAAATAGAAAATACAGGTATAACAAGTGATACAATAGTCTAACAATGAGTACAATAAACAGGCTCTACTAGGGGAAGAAAAACAGATACAGGATACAATCAGCCAACAATACAATAAGAATAAATACCGTGAATGCAACCGTTACCGTCTCATCAAATATGCGCAGCGCAGTCCGGTCAGAGCTCGCTATCGTTTAGGGTAGAACTATAGCCCGGTCGAAGGTAAGGGAAAGGAAGATGTGCCGAAGTGACCAAGGCCGCCCTGGGTCACCTATCTTATAGGGTCAGAAGGGGGAGGTCAAAGGCCATTCCTATTGGTCAGAGATCGTATGTCAGGTCCACTGTGATTGGGGGGTAAGATGATACACCTGGTTTGAATAGGTGCAGGGGAGTGAACTTTAGGAGTCCTTTGTTTGTAAGTATCGTCGTCAGGGATTGTAAATAGCAGTCAAAACCGGATTTTAGTAGATTCCTTTGTTATACCCTTTTCAACAGAAACTGTCTTAGGAATATGGATTTTGTCCATAACTATCGGACCGTATGTATTGCGAAATATTCGCAATGACCGGAATACTGCGCACATGAAACGGAACGTAACGGTACTAAACATGATACAGACGGATGTATGCAAATGCTAACTAAGCTATGTGTGGCGTTCTAAACCTTTAACTATATTTTATTTAGTGTCAGTATGTTCTTATGAATTTATGTGTGATAGTATGGCTACGCTTCTGGTCCACTTTGTCACACAGACTCGGGTATGGAAACTTTATTAGCGCAACTCTGCGAACCAAAATGGCGGCCATACTATCCTAAAATGGCGTGTGTGTAACTCGACTTTAACAGTCCACCCTTTAACAGTAAATATAAAACTGTTACAATACAAACATTTTACATTACAATACAGAAATTCATTATCCTAACAGAGAAATTGGGATCCATGAATTGAACATATAAGGGGAGTAAACCATCTGCTCTTTGGCCGATCCAGGATCATGGATAAACGATGGGCCGCATTTATCGAACAACCTACTCAGGGTGACGAAGGATAATGTACAATTTTGGGATAAAAATAAAAACAAGGGAGGTTACAACATATACACGTTCACAAATATGGTTTCTTTAAAGGGAGGTGGTTTCGATTCTAGGGTCATATACCAAACCCTGGTCTTCCTCTGCATCTCTCGTTCTTACACTCATGATTTCAGTCCGTTTTGTCTTTCCCCGGGTCACCACCTTTAAACATTTGAACAATAGCACAAAGACTATGATGGCACCACCGATACAGAGAAGGAGTTTTCCTATGCTAGCTATGATCCCTTGCGCCCATTCTCCTAAACCAGAGAACCAGTGCATTGGATTCAACCAGGAGGTCCATTCGCTAACTTTGTTACCTATTTCTGCCAGGCTGATATTGTGTTCCCTTCTAAATTCCCATTTAAGCTGAAAAATCTCGTCCATCCGATGATCGATGATTTCTTCTGGGTCTTCAGTATTGTTGGTGATATATGTACAACACTTCACCCCAAACTGTGTAGAGAGGGTGACACAATATCCTCCTGTCATAGCTGTCAGATAGTTCAACACCATCCGATGTTGGACTAGCTCTCTTTTATACGCTTGCAACTCCTTCCCAGTGTATCTAAAAGTGTCATCATAAATCTCAGTGATGTTATCTACCAAGCTGGCTAATGCTTGTATATACTTAAAATTTATGACTCCTCTGGCGGTATGGGTGATATCTAATGCAATGAGGAGTTGGATACCGAACGACTCGTGTATCATTTCAGAAGCTAGGGGTTCTTTCTTGATTGTTAAATCTCTTTTGTGGATTTGATCATAATGGGTATAAGTGTAAGGAGGAGGTATACCTCTGTGTATGCTCACCATCTCATCATGTGTGAGGGTCATCACTTCAGGTAACACTCTACCTAGGTAACAAATTCCAACGTAGTTCATGGAGAGCCATTTGTACGCCCTTCTACCACAAATATAGTAAACATCGTCAGGGAGAAAATAAGGGACAGAGTATTTCATGATTTTGTCACACATTATCCATAAGAACATTCCTGTCCCCTGCTCCCTGACTTGTTCCTCACATGTTTCTGGCTGTAGGGTCATATTACAGTAGCCGGCTGATACTCTGCCGGCCATCATTTTACTTTTCTTCACCGTGTAGACATATTTATAGTGTCTCCCACTGGTTCGGATCTTTAACAATAATTCCTTATCAATAGGCTCTCCATCTGGATGCTGGGAGTAAGTTATTGTCTGGTTGTGCCATGTCACTTCCCAAGTACCAATCGTTCTGGAACTCGAGAAGTTCATACATACCAGGGATTTATCCACTTGGTATGGGTGTAATCTAAGACTAGGGGACCTGGTATACAGGTATCTCTTATCCAATGGCCTCCCCTTATTTAATACACTTATCTCAGAAATATTAAGCGGGTATGGGACTAGGCCTACACTACTCATTTTATGCAGCACTTGTGAACACACCCAGCATTCTGTTTGGTTTAAGACCTTACCCACTAGTGAGTGGTAATCACTCAAAGGATGTCGGCCTGTAGTTGCCTTACTTGTCGACTGACATCGCTGGATGCATTCTTCGTCCATTTTCGGTTGACAATATCTACAGACACAGTACTCACCAGACAATAACCCATCACATAGCCCTTGAACTACGTTTTCCTCATACCTTTTACCTTCTCCAGTTATGGGCAAAGTATCAAGCTGGTTTAGGGATTCTACCTCACCCATATCTGGGTCCATTATTATACTGTCAGAACTCCGCTCAGATCGCTCTAGAATGTGGCAGCCACCGAGTATGTTTGGATGAAGAAAAGGACACAGAAAGAAAACAAAGAAATATATGCATAACTGTGAACCTGTTGCTTGGAGTCCTTCCATCATCTCTACCAGGGGACTTTTATTTGCTCTGCTCTTGGACCTTTGTTCGCTCAGGTTGCTCGACCTTGGCTGCCTTTCAGTCTTCCCGGAACAATGCTTCTAGCGACACTTCTTCTCTTTCGCTCTCTGCACTCGGGAACTCTGGGTTACTGGCTTTCTTGCAGTGGGACGAATGTATCCAAGTCTCTCTCTCTGCGACTTTAATTGATGTAGTGCTGGTCAACAAAACTTGGTACGGTCCTTCCCATCAGTCTATCAAACAACCTGAGCGTAAAAAATTTCGGATCATAACAAAGTCTCCTGGTTTAAGATTATGACAATTCTCGGTAGGCATATCAGGGTTCAGTACATTCAGCTCCTTTTGTTGTTTCCTTAGCTGTTTGTTTAACTTTAGGATATACTGTACAGTTAGCTCATTGTTACATTTGAGATCATCCTGTGGGTCTATCATGACATGTGGCTGCCGACCAAACAATATCTCGAAGGGGGAAGTTGAGCGGAGCCCTGGGAGTGGTCCTAATGCTATACAGCACAATAGGCAGTGCCTCTGGCCATAACAACACTGTTTCAGCCATAACTTTACCCAATTTGTTCTTAATAGTACCATTTATTCTCTCAACTTTGGCGCTCGCCTGGGGACGATATGGAGTATGAAGTTTACTATTAATCCCCAGGAGTTTACACATGATTTGGAAGACCTCTCCTGTGAGAATGAGTGCCTCTGTCACTGTCAATGACCTTTGGGATACCATATCTACAGACAAACTCCTGACATATTTTCTTTGCTGTAAAGGTAGCAGTGTTGGAGGCAGCGGGGAAAGCCTCCACCCAGCTGGAAAACATGTCAACACACACTAATACATATTTCAAATTTCTACAGGGTGGTAACTGTATGAAGTCGATTTGTATTACCTGGAAAGGGCCTTCTGTAGGAGGGATGTGGGATGGCTCTGTTGGGATGGCTTTTCCAACGTTCTTCCTCAAACAGGTGAGGCATGACATTGCCACTCTACCTGCTTGAGAAGCGAACCCTGGTGCACACCAGTAGGCCTTTACCAGCTTGCACATACCTTCCTTCCCAAGATGTGTCAGCCCATGGGCCGCATCGGCTAGACTAGGAAGGTATGCCCTGGGGGCCACTGGTTTCCCGTGTCCATCTCTCCAAAGTCCGGTGGACTCTTGGCCACATCCCTTCGACTTCCATACTGCTCTTTCCTGTGGGGAACACAAATTCTGCATGTCTATCAGTTTGGATGTGGATACCATGTTCAGTGTACAAAGGTTTGTAGGATGGGTGAAAATATTTACAGGGCATGCGGCCCTTTTTGCTGCCTCATCAGCGCGGCTGTTACCAAGTGACACCGGGTCCTTCTCTGATGTATGAGCTTTGCACTTGATAACAGCCACTCTGTCTGGTAGCTGGATAGCTCCCAGAAGTCTCCTAATGTATGTCGCATGCGCCACTGGTGTGCCAGCCGCCGTCATGAAATTTCGGAGGCGCCATAGGGCTCCAAAATCATGCACTACTCCGAAAGCATATCTGGAGTCGGTATATATGTGAACTGATTTTCCTTTGGCCAGTTCACATGCTCTGGTCAGTGCCACCAGTTCCGCTACTTGTGCTGAGTGAGGTGGTCCCAAGGGTTCAGCTTCCACAATACCTTCTCCATCTACTACCGCGTAGCCTGTGCACAGCTCTCCCATCTCCGTCTGTCTATGACAGCTACCATCAGTGAATAAGGTTATGTCTACCTCACTTAATGGGCTGTCGCTTATGTCAGGATGTGCTGTAAAGGTCTGATTCAGGTAGGTCATGCAATCATGCTTGTCCTCACCCTCACTAAACTCTGCTTTACCATATTCAGCAACATTCCCATCACCCTCCACCCTTTGTGCCTTGGAGGGCACATGAGGAAGGAATGTGGCTGGGTTTAGTGTGTTGCATCTTTTGATGGTAATATTTACTGGGGCCATCAGCGCCAGTTCCCACTTGGTGAACCGTGCTGAGGACACATGACGTGTTTGGGCAGAATTTAGGAGGGCAGAGACAGCATGGGGAGCATGAACAGTTAAATCGTGTCCCAACACCACATCCTCACTCTTGTTTACTAGTTGTGCTATTGCGGCCACACTTCGTAAGCAAGTTGGGAGTGAGCGTGCTACTGTGTCCAGCTGGCCACTGTAGTACGCTACTGGTCGGTTGGCATCACCATGTTTTTGTACAAGTACTCCTGCCGCACACCCAGCTGATTCAGTTCCGTACAGTTCAAAGGGTTTCCCATAATCTGGCATTCCCAGTGCTGGGGCCTTTGTTAGGCTCACCTTTAGTTCCTCAAAAGCCAGCTCAGATTCCTCAGTATGAGAGACCCGGTCTGGCTTAGTTGAGGAAACCATCTCTTGTAGTGGTAATGCCAGAATAGAGAATCCTGGAATCCAATTGCGACAGTATCCACACATGCCTAGGAACGTACGGATCTGGTGCTGGGTCTGTGGCAGTACCATGTTCTGAATCGCTTGGATTCGGTCGTCGGTGAGGTGTCTCAGCCCTTGGGTAAGGCAGTGGCCCAGATACTTAACCCTGGTCTGGCATAATTGCAGCTTATCCTTTGATACTTTATGTCCTGTCTCTGAGAGATGCATCAGCAGCTGTCTAGTGTCATCTACTGATGACTCCAGTGACTCAGAACACAACAATAAGTCATCGACATATTGTATTAGTATCGAACCACTCATGGGTTGAAAGGATTGTAAACAATCATGCAAGGCCTGGGAAAAGATGCTGGGGCTGTCTATGAATCCCTGGGGGAGTCGTGTCCAGGTATACTGTACTCCTCTGTATGTAAAGGCGAACAGATACTGGCTGTCAGGGTGTAAAGGGACAGAGAAGAACGCAGAACACAAATCAATGACTGTGAAATGAGTACAGTGAGGTGGGATTTGCATTAGGATGACAGATGGGTTTGGCACTACGGGGAATTGGCTCTCAACTACTTTGTTTACCCCTCTTAAATCCTGCACTAGTCTGTAGCCCCTCCCCCCGCTCTTTTTCACAGGAAAGATGGGACTATTGGCCGTGCTGGAAGTTCTAACTAAGATTTCCAGTTGGAGCAATCGCTGGATCACAGGGTATACTCCTAGCTCAACTTCAGGTTTTAAAGGGTATTGCGGTATTTTTGGGGCTATCCTGCCTTCTTTTAAGCGGATCTCTACTGGAGCTACATTTGCCATCAGCCCAGCATCCTGTCCATCTTTAGTCCAAAGGGAACTCGGTATTTGTGCTGTAATTTCAGCTACCCTAGATGGATTTGACTCTACAACAGTGGAATACAACATTAGCCTCTGAGGACTGTCCAGCATATCTTGCACTTCTTGTGTAAGATTTCTAGGAGTGTCCAGGAATATCCCATCGGGGGTGCAATAGATGACACATCCCATTTTACATAGTAAATCTCTACCCAGGAGGTTAGTCGGGGCCGCTGCAGCCAACAGGAAAGAATGTTTGGTATGCAGAGGCCCGATTGTAACCTCCGCTGGTTTCGTCAGTGGGTAATGTTGTATTTTTCCTGTTACCCCAATTGCCGCTACTGATTGGTCAGTGAAACCCAAGTGAAGAGGAGTGTTGAGAACAGATCTGGCCACCCCTGTATCAACCAAAAAGGTTTGCCTTACTCCAGCTATATCAACCTTCACCTGAGGTTCCTCTCTAAGGTGTTGTGTCAATCTAACTGGCTGTAGGATACAGGTATGACCTGTTTCCTATTGTCTTACCTGGGTTGCCCTTAGTACAGTGTCAGCCATCAGATGGGGAGGAGGCATGTTGCGTGACCTGTCTGTCTCCTCCCATTGTCTAGGGGCTGGGTATCTCCGTGTCTCACCCTGGTGAGATTCCCATTCTCGCCTATGTGTTTTGTAACTTCTGGGGTTTCCTGACTTACATTGTGCTGAGTAGTGTCCTTCCTTATTGCAGTTGTAGCAAATAATGGGCTTTCTACCTGTGTCCCTGGTGTTTCGTTGGTATGCAGCTTTATTTGGGGCATTTGTAAGAGCTTGGATGCTAACCATCATCAGTTTATCAGTTTGCAGTTCTCTGTGCTTCTTGATGTTACGGTCGTGGTCTACAGCAGATTCCCGTAGGGCATCTACTGTCATTCCACGCCAATTTGGAAAAGAGGTTTGGACTCTGGCTCTCAGGTTGTCTTTAAGCCCTTCCACCAGCACAGAGACAATCATCTCCCTCAGGTGGGGGTCGTCCTTAGGCTCGGAGACACCAGTGTATTTTGATACCGCCAGCAAGGCTTTAGTGAAATACTCAGCAGCAGATTCACCATCCTTTTGTTTGATGGTGAAAATCTTACTATATTCCACTGCCGCAGGAAAATATACTCCCAATTGTAAGTTGATTAGGCGTATATTTTCCTGGTTGATCTCATCATTTATCTCCTTGTCCCCTCTCAATCCACTATCCTGAATGAATTTCGGGATGTCTATGTGGGTAGGGAGACAGGCCCTCAACATGATTCTCCAATCCTTGTTGGTGGGCTCATCAGAGTTTCCCAGATCCCTTACAAATTTCCGGCATAATGCCAGATCTTTCCTGGGATCAGGGAAATCTGAAATGATGGACCGCAGCTCTAACCGTGTCCATGGGTTTAGCATGGTCATCTTCCTGGTAGGTATCACACCCTCTCTGTCTGCCTTACCATAGGGAACCTCCAGTGTGCGTACAGGGTAGGTTTGTACCACTTCCGCATTACTGGGACCTGCTTGGGAGTCGTCTGTGTCTGCGCTGTGTGGTGCTATCTTACCTGAGTCCATGACTATGCTGTTGGCATCAGCCGTCTCCTCTCCCTGTGCAGGGGCCCCAGCAGCAGGTTTAGCCGGTTCAGCTTTTCCCTCAAGCATATTAATTGCATGGGAGACGGCCAGCGCCAACAGCTGCTCGTTTTCCTCTCGAGTTTCCTTATAAGGGGATAAAACAGGGTACAAGTTAGCAACGGGTAAATTACTGCTCATGTCTTGCTTATTAGTCATTAACCCCTTCGGCACATATGGGGGTGGGGGAGCTGTTGCGGCTACGGTTGCATTTTTATTGTGGCTGATTGTATCTGGCACTGCCAGACATCTGATTCCCCATTGTTCCTGTCCTTCCTTCTGCCACAATTTAAGAATTTCTATGTGCTTCACTCTCTTCTTACGACTGGAGAGTAGACATATTTCATCTTTTACTGCCGATAAGATTTCTGGATCGAAGCTACCAACACTGGGAAATTCTAACTTGCTGCCTTGTGTCATTTTTCTCCATTTCTTTTGGTAAACAACTGCTCGTTCACTGTGCTTACAGCACATAATGAAAGCCGCCGATCCTTTTGGTCGACTTGCTTCCTCCCTAACTGGCACGTTATCACTGTGTGACCCGTTATTACCCATAATTACAGGAATAAACGTTCACAGCTAGTAGATACCGGTGGGTTGTTTAAGTTGAGAGCTCCCCAAAACACTCACTTCTCAGCGTCCTAGAACAGTCCCACAATCAAGCGGGTGCGAAGGCTACGAGGTATGATACTCAATCACCAAGTCTTTCAACTAGCAGCGAACTTCTAGTCAACTTGCAAGGTGCGGCCTAATTTTTCCAGGGCACAACAAACTTGTTTTCCTGTACCCCCAAAAACTGGATTTCCTAAATCAGCTAATCGGATCACTGGGTTCCGATGTAGCTTCTTGTACCCTCCTAGTGGATCAAAATAGGTAGTTCCACTGAAGGGGCAGTTCCTATGGGCACGTCGTCACGTGCACCCTGTCCTAACTGGACTGTCCTACACTGGACTACACTGCGCTTGAGTCGTGCCGTCACACACCCGTTCGCCTCAGTTATGTTTCACACTGGGCGCTAGTTACACCTTGGTCTTATGCTTATATTTGAAATATTTCTGTACAGAAAATCTTCCCAGGCTGGTAGCTTTTCACTAGATACTTATGCAGGTATAAATCCCTTATAATAGGCTATAGGAATCTATTAAAATAATGCTTGAGTTGCTTGTTTTTGAAAAAAATGAACAAACAGAAAAAATTATTTTCTTTTATTAATCACCGCCTTATCCACAGTATTACTATACTGTTTAAATAAAGCTAGTGGTTTAATACTGTTCACCTTTGAGTTCATATGTGTGCTGCATGTGCAGTGCCAATGAACAGCCACGTGTGTACGTGCGTTGTTCACAGGCCGCCGATGAATCGGCCACCCACGTGTTCTATAGTGTATTTGCAAGGTTGCGCTCGAGTTTTGCTATACGCAGTAATTGCGCCTAAATGTGGAATAAATCCCTTAACTTCGTCCGAAAGTTACGTATCAAGATGCGAAATAAATCCTGCACTTAATCCGTTAATCACGTACAAAGATGCGAAAATTTCCCAATATGGGCACGTGCGCGCGCACCTTGCGTAATACACAATAGACACTTTACGTTACTGTAAAAGGCTCAGAACTTATCGCCACGTGGCGGGGTCCCTGGCCCTGCAGTAACTAACACTAAAAGTTATAGTTTTGCACAGAGGGGATCCTCTATGTACTATAATAAAACACAGGCCTTTGTCTCCACGTGTGCGAACTTTATCGCACGTGGCACATATACTGTAATAAACAAGCAACTCAAGACACTATACCCCGTTAAACTACTTGTGGCAGGCAGAAGTACAGTTTACTAAACACTTAATATATGCTTTAAAACACGTGGCTTAATGTTTCACTTATTGTACTTCGGGTTCAACGCTAGCACTTCTTGAACCCCGCACCGCCGCGGACCTGGCCTATCCAGCAATGGATAATAAATACTTCCACCCTTTTGCTGGTATAGGTCAAGCCGCGCGCCTGGTACTGAGCTCCAGAATGTGAAACGGCCGGACGATGCCCCCAATTGTTAATGGTGATTAAATATGACCAAAGAAACAATAAGTGAAAAGCGCAGTTTACGTAATATGTCCGTAACCTGCGTACCCTTTATACCTAGCTACGTGCGAACAAAATGTAGTGCAGCGTAGCGTACCTTTATTGCGTGTTTTACACCAGAGAACTAATACCTTAATAAGAGATCCTTTCGCAGTAATCTGTCTCTAATCTGCGAATATACCTTTAAGGACTGTGTCCGTAATATACCTTATCGCTATATGCGAATAAACAGACACAACCACAGTATTAAAGTAAGGAGATAAGAACTCCGTAAAAAAAAGATGTATTTAAGTCCCTAATGGACAAAAGGGAGTTACAGAAATAGAAAATACAGGTATAACAAGTGATACAATAGTCTAACAATGAGTACAATAAACAGGCTCTACTAGGGGTAGAAAAACAGATACAGGATACAATCAGCCAACAATACAATAAGAATAAATACCGTGAATGCAACCGTTACCGTCTCATCAAATATGCGCAGCGCAGTCCGGTCAGAGCTCGCTATCGTTCAGGGTAGAACTATAGCCTGGTCGAAGGTCAGGGAAAGGAAGATGTGCCGAAGTGACCAAGGCCGCCCTGGGTCACCTATCTTATAGGGTCAGAAGGGGGAGGTCAAAGGCCATTCCTATTGGTCAGAGATCGTATGTCAGGTCCACTGTGATTGGGGGGTAAGATGATACACCTGGTTTGAATAGGTGCAGGGGAGTGAACTTTAGGAGTCCTTTGTTTGTAAGTATCGGCGTCAGGGATTGTAAATAGCAGTCAAAACCGGATTTTAGTAGATTCCTTTGTTATACCCTTTTCAACAGAAACTGTCTTAGGAATATGGATTTTGTCCATAACTATCGGACCGTATGTATTGCGAAATATTCGCAATGACCGGAATACTGCGCACATGAAACGGAACGTAACGGTACTAAACATGATACAGACGGATGTATGCAAATGCTAACTAAGCTATGTGTGGCGTTCTAAACCTTTAACTATATTTTATTTAGTGTCAGTATGTTCTTATGAATTTATGTGTGATAGTATGGCTACGCTTCTGGTCCACTTTGTCACAAAGACTCGGGTATGGAAACTTTATTAGCGCAACTCTGCGAACCAAAATGGCGGCCATACTATCCTAAAATGGCGTGTGTGTAACTCGACTTTAACACCCCGTACTTCGTGGGTTTCCTCCGGGCAGGAGCAGATTGGGGACTAAAAGTGGCCCTGGAATATTTCTGGATGTGGCCTCATGTGGACGGCAACAAATCAATAATGGGCGGAGCCAAAATAACAGTAGACAGGATTACCACATCACTACACTTACATACCTCCCAACATTTGGAGACACCATGGGGCATTCGGAGATTCCCAACATTCGGGGAGTGGCCTATCAGAAATGGGGCATGGTCTATACTCAGTGCATATTTTCGGTGCGTGGCCTATCGGAAAGGGGCGTGGCCTATTGGCCTATACTCGCGGCCCTATTTTTGCCACGGCGGGGGCATGCCCAGCAGCACTGTGAGCCCCCAACCCCTCTGCCTAAAAGAATAGACGCTGTGCGCATGTGCACAATGTCTATTCATGGATGACAGGGGGGACTCCCAACTGCCCCCCCCCCCCCCCTGCCGCGGGACACTGCTGGCGACGGGAGAGATGCGGGAATGTCCCAAAATACTGTGACGTTCCCGCGATGAGCGGAACAGTTGGGAGGTATGCACTTAGATACATTGTTGACAGGCAAAACTAAAGCATTAATAGTGTCTTAATATCAGATTCAGAAATATTAACTTGTGTTGGTTGGTAAGAAATGTGGATGGACCCATGGTTGTCTGGCACTAACCCCTGAATTTACACACTCTCAACTTCAGGCTGTTGATACTGTATGTTGATACTGGACATTTCCTCTCTCTGGAAAGAGCCAGAAAACACTATATACACCAACCAGGATCACATCACTGTTATGCCCAGTACGCATTACAGCACACGCCGCTATGCCCAGTATGCATTACAGCACACACCGTTATGCCCAGTACACTCTGTAATGCCCATTATATGTTATAACACATGTTGTTATGCCCAGTACACATTAAAGCACACGCCATTATGCCCAGTAAACATTACAGCAGACGCCGTTATGCCCAGTACACATTACAGCACACGCCGTTATGCCCAGTACACTCTGTAATGCCCAGTATATGTTATAGCACATGTCGTTATGCCCAGTACACATTAAAGCACACGCCATTACGCCCAGTACACATTACAGCAGACGCCGTTATGCCCAGTACACATTGGTAAAGGGCACAGAGAGAAAGCCAGACACGATTGGGCACAGAAAGAGGGACGGACATGATGGGCCACAAAGAGATGGATGATAGAGAGAGATAGAGAGAGAGAGAGAGGATGGGAGGGGCCGCAGAGAGAGAGAGAGAGAGATAGTTACATAGTTACATAGTAGGTAAGGCTGAAAAAAGACTTGCGTCCATCTGGTTCAACCTGGCTCCATCTAGTTCAACCTGGTAAGATGCATGGGAGGGGCCACAGAGAGAGAGATGGATGGAGCCACAGAGAGAGAGCTGGGTGGATGGGATGGGGCATAGTTGGAAGCACAGGCAGGACCCTCTCACCTGATTAATTTTTCAGTGACCTCTTCCTCGGCAGCAAAGAGAAGATGTGCACCAGCAGTAGACCTCCCGAGTTGCTCCCACACAGTCTCGCCACTGGCTCCAGCTACAGCCTCCAAGCCCCCCATGACCAGGGTGCAGCTCTGTTTGGCGCCATATTTATACCTCTGGAAGGGCATACATTGCAGGGCTACAGACAGAGATGCAGGCGAATGAGGGGGCAGAGCTTATTTTGACCGGGGTGGAGCTTCAGGAGACCCCAGACGGAGAGGGAAGACAGTGACCGTGCAGAAGGAGTGGTGTAAGGGGCGGAGCCAACCTTAGTCCGGAGCCACAGCCAGCGGTGCAGCCCTGCCCCCTCTCCTCCTCAACATGGACCATGCCAAGAATAATGAATAATGCCATGTTGATCACATAATGTGTAAAATAAAAATATAAGTGCTTCCCTGATCGGCGGCAACGCCGCACTCAGTGCCCTGCTGGCTGCTACTATATGCGGCCCCGCCTCCTCCCGCCCGCCGTTCTCCGAGTGACCGAGTCCCGGAGAACAGTAGTAACTAACAGTTACTACTGAGATGGGTGGGTAAGAGCGTGGGAGGAGAGAAGTGGTTAAATAAAGAGGGGTGAGAGAGGGTGTCAGGAATAGAGAGGGGAGGGTGTCAGATGTAAAGATTGGGGTGAGAGTGAGGGAAGACAGAGAGAGAGGGGTGAGAGACTGTAAGGAATAGAGAGAGATAGGGGGGTCATATACAAAGAGAGAGAGAGAGGGGGTGAGAAAGAAAGGGATCAGGTAGAGAGAGAGGGAGGTCACGTAAAGAGAGGGGAGAGAGATGGATTAGGTAGAGGGGGTCAGGCAAAGAGAGAGATGGGTGAGAGAGAGGGGTTCAGGCAGAGTGAGAAAGAGGGGTTAGTTAGAGAGAGGGGTGTCAGGCATATAGAGAGTGGCGTGAGGCAGAGCACGAGGGGGGGAGCAGGCAGAGAGGGTTCAGGCAGAGAAAGAGGGGGGTAAGGTAAAGAATAGATAGGTTCAGGCAGATAGAGAGGGGGCTAAGGCAGAGAGAGAGGGATGAGGGGTCAGACAAAGAGAGATAGAGGGTAAGGTAGATAGAGGGGCGTCAGGCAGAGAGGGTTCAGGCAGAGACAAAGGGGGGTAATGTAGAGAGAGGGGAGTCAGGCAGTGGGGCTAAGGCAGAGAGAGAGGGATGAGGGGTCAGGCATATAGAGAGGGTTTGAGGCAGAGAACAAGGGGGGGGGGGTTGGCAGAGAAGGAGTGAGAGGGGGGTGTGTGAAAGAGGGGGGTCAGTTAGGTAACATGCATGCATTGCTCCCGGCCACCTGCAGCCCTCGGAACTTAGTGACACCGCTGAAGCCGAGGTGCCAGAAGCCACAGAACCTGCAGTGCCTCTGCTGCCTTCCAGGCCTCCTGCCCTGCCCATTGTCCCATCATGGAGACATCATGAAGTTCCACTGGACAGCCGCTAGCTCTGCAGCGCCGGCGGCTGTCTATCACCACCTGCTTAGCCGGCGATGCAGAGCTAGCGGCTGTCGGGGGGCTGTCGTGGTGAGTGATGGGGGGATGGGGTGGAAGCCCAGCCGGAATTGTGATAGAGCAATGTGCCCCTTCAGGTCTTAGCGCAATGGTGGCTGGAGCCTCCATTGTCTCCCAGTGTTCCACCACTGCGAACTTCATTTCAGATACATTTATATAGGGAGTTGCAATATAATTGTGATGTTCTCCTATAGTGTTCATTCATATTGTAGATAGCTTTAATTATGCTCTTGGCAGACTGCCCGGGGATTCCTTATACCAGTTGTTATTTAGGGGGGCACTTATCAAACAATACTTCAAACACCCATTTTTGGGGGTTAGCCGCAAAGCTGCCCAATGTATCAACATTGGGCAAAAGCACTTTGCATCCCTGGGCTACCGCTATTCTGAGATGGTGATAGCCCATCATAGCCTATGGGTTACTGATCGCACTGTCACCGGGACAGTGCGGTCAGCGGGTTCAGCGGGTGCTCAGTGCTAACTGCACATGCGCATACTCCCCAGCTTCTGGCTGAGCACATTGCAAGGACAGGTTCCTTTCGAAGCCCTGTTCCTGTGAGTGGTGGATAATACATTCCACTGTTAGAATCGCATTTTACAATGCGATCCTGGGCGATAATATTCCACAGTGGTCGCATTGCAAATGTGATCAATGATAAATGATAAAAGTATTTTGTAAACCTGATACTTTGGGGGTTACCACGAACAAAAAAAGGCTGGTGCCAATCGCACCAGACAAAAAATTAATTGATTATTTTGGTAGAAAACTGGACCTTCTATTGGTGTGTGCCAAAAATATTTGTCTATATTTTATGAAGGTGTGCGACCTCTGGACAAAAAAAATTTTGATGCAAGAGAAAAGAGAAAAAGTACGTCCTTAATGTGGTGCACCTAAATCCTTCAAATTTAACTTTTATTAGATAATTATAAATTAACTGCTAAATATAAAAAACACATTTAACATCAAGTGAAAGACAATGACGTGTATAAAAGAAGGTGGCGAGCAGGTGGCACACTGTAATAAAAACTTTTAATTCACACAGTTATATTGACTGTTTTTTGTTAGTTGTGAATTTGCTTAACTGTGATGTATAATTTACAGTGTTCAAACGTATTCCCTTTAATAAGGGCTACATAGCCTGGGAATTGTTTGCAACATTTTGCAACATTTTATTTCATGTTTTATTACAGAGCAGATTTGTAACAATCTGTTGGAGGTGCTGGATTACAAGAGTGTCAGTTTAAATAGGTGTGTTAGAGATTCTTATCTCAAATTTTGATTTAATTAGTAGAAAGTGGGCTGATTTTAAGAGGCGGCTAAAGGTTAATTATTGATGTTTATATATATCCCGTATAGGGTATGGTGTAAATTAACCAAATAAGATTGCTGTGAATATTACTCCCAGATCACATGGGATTCCCCCTTACCCACTATTATGCTGCTGTGTGTGATGCAGCTATAATAACGGCTCTTGGTATGTACTGTATATATTAGTCAGTCACCCACCCGGCAGTGTTATTACATCCAGAGCTGCCTGCTTAATTTGAATATCATTGGTTAAGCCAAATTTCTTATAGGCACCCCAATAGGTGATGGGTCCCTATTATAGTCGTTAAGCCGTTTTAACACAAACAAGGCTTTTACAAACAATTATCAGGCACACGGCAGTCTGCACTTTGATCAGTGAAAAACTACCCGTGTGGATGTCATATAATACAATGTGTTGAGATAGTCTGCTCAATACATTCAAGTCACTGTCGGCTTTAAAACTCTGAAGCCGAATGACTTTAAGTATCACCCGCGATAATCAGCAAGTAGATAAGGCACACTTTTTCTTCAAACTAATTGGTTTTGACAGGTCCACGCCCCTTTTATACAGGATGTCCACGCCCCCATTTATACCAATTTGATATCAATCTTGATAAGCCCGTATCACGTTTGATATCAAAGTGGTATAAATAATATTAACCCCCGTATTAAAATATAATTGGTTTGATACTGTAACTTCATACACTGATATTGGTTATGTGAAATAACACATATATAAAGTACGCGATATCTTAATCAGGTGGAAGAATTTCTAAACATAATGCTAAAAAAGTTGTTAGAAAAATATGGTATACAACAGATATATAATTCGTAGAAATGTAGATCTTGTTTTATATCAAATTTGATTTGTGTAGGATGTCTCGCAACGCTGATAATAAAATTTATAATATAACATACCTTAGACATGGAGAGTGCAGCAAACAAAGATCCTGACCATATGGGTGTATAAAAAATAAAAAGTTATATTCCACACGATAGATTCCACAACATCTAAGGGCCATCTTGCTTTTAAAATAAATGAAATTTAAAGTTATATTCCACACGATAACTTCCACATTATCTAAGGTCCGTCTTGCTTTTAAAATAAATGAAAGATAACTTCCACATCATCTAAGGTCCGTCTTGCTTTTAAAATAAATGAAATATCAGAGTGCATAACAAAGAGGTCTGGGCATACATCTGTTATGCATTTAAAGATACATGATCCATTCAGGCCGGTGAGAAATGGGGGATTATTTTAAACAACGGATTCCATGGTCTTTGAAGACACAGACATTCACGTATGGAGTAATTAGCTTAGACAGAGTAGTAGTGCTGGTAACAATTATAATCATTAGAAAACCCTAAGGGCTGATGTGTGTTAGCATTTATACCCCTTAGAAAACTCATTCACATGAATAGATGTTAATTAGGTTAGACAGAACAAAGAAAGGCCATGAAATCTTTGCAACAGAGCATGAGTGGCATCTAGTGGCCATGTATTGCAGTTGCAATCAAGTTCCAGACAGAGCTAGAGACTACAGAATTAACTTATATATATATATATATATAGCTATATACAGAATTAACTTATATATATATATATATAGCTATATACAGTATATATATATATATATGTGTGTGTGTGTAATGTGATGGTATCATTATATTATGTGATGAATAAAATATGGTTAATATGCTATATTAATTTAAATCAAAAATATATTTTAGAAATAAAAAAAAAAAAAAAAATAATAATGTCTACCACAACCACGTCACTAATATTCAATATATAATCACAGCTGTGCCGTCAACGTAGTATATATTTTAAATTAAAAATTGAAGGATGTTGTTGATGGTGTGCCATATCTGTCATATATTAATAATAAGAATAAGGGTTTTTATACAATGATAATTTGGTGTCATTTTATCAAGCAATATATCCTGAAAACAGCTGTGTTTCGGGTAATATGCTATATATTTGTTATGCCAGTCTTTAACTTTGGAACACAACTCATGAATATTCAAATGAGACAAATGCAACACAGATGTGTTAACTGGCTGCTGGCTATATATATGTTCTCCATGGGACCAGGCAACTACCAGGCATCTGCCACACATTGAGGTTGAAGGTCTTCACACAAACACACTATTCAAGACAGAGAACTTGTAGTTTTGACTTGAAGTTTTGTTCCAGAACAGTGGGTAAGTTTAATTTAATTTTCTAAATAAATAAATATATATATATATATATATATATATATATATATATATATATACACAATATTTCTAAATAGCATAGTTTTAATATTTTATAATATACATAGCAAAATGTATTATTTAGCGGCATTGTGGGAGTGTTTAGTACGCTTTTAAACAATCTTAAAATATACTTTGGTGCTGTATGCTAGTTATTAAGGGGGGCCTAGGCTGTATAGAGACTTACGCTGGTTTAGTATGTTGTGGAATTACAAACCCCGGCATGGCTGGCCTCAATTTTGTTATTAGGAGTTGTTAATACAAAGGCAATGCATGCGGGTGTTTGTAGTTGATAACCGGCCATTTGTATGTGTAGTTCTGTGATTAGTGTGTTGTATATAGCGATTTAAAATGTATTATTTAGCGGCATGGTGGGAGTGTTTAGTACGCTTTTAAACAATCTTAAAATATAGTTTGGTGCTGTATGCTAGTTATTAAGGGGGGGGGGCCTAGGCTGTATAGAGACTTACGCTGGTTTAGTATGTTGTGGAATTACAAACCCCGGCATGGCTGGCCTCAATTTTGTTATTAGGAGTTGTTAATACAAAGGCAATGCATGCGGGTGTTTGTAGTTGATAACCGGCCATTTGTATGTGTAGTTCTGTGATTAGTGTGTTGTATATAGCGATTTAAAATGTATTATTTAGCGGCATGGTGGGAGTGTTTAGTACGCTTTTAAACAATCTTAAAATATAGTTTGGTGCTGTATGCTAGTTATTAAGGGGGGGGGGGGGGGGGGGGGGGGGGGGGGGGCCTAGGCTGTATAGAGACTTACGCTGGTTTAGTATGTTGTGGAATTACAAACCCCGGCATGGCTGGCCTCAATTTTGTTATTAGGAGTTGTTAATACAATGGCAATGCATGCGGGTGTTTGTAGTTGATAACCGGCCATTTGTATGTGTAGTTCTGTGATTAGTGTGTTGTATATAGCGATTTAAAATGTATTATTTAGCGGCATGGTGGGAGTGTTTAGTACGCTTTTAAACAATCTTAAAATATAGTTTGGTGCTGTATGCTAGTTATTAAGGGCGGCCTAGGCTGTATAGAGACTTACGCTGGTTTAGTATGTTGTGGAATTACAAGAGGTTTTTTGTGAGAGCGTTAATAGTTTTATGTGATTTTGTGCACGCAAATTTCGTTATGTAGTAGTTTGTTGCGGCATGCATTGTATTGTGATGTATTGGGAGTACATACAGGCATACTGGCTGCTTGTTGTTAAACATTTATTTAGGAAAGAAAAATATTGAGCCTATGGTACTTTAACTGTCCATTTGCATGTGCAGTGATTAGTGTATTGTGGTCTGTACATTATACATATTGCTTTTAAAAATACAGTATATTGTGTTATTACAATTTACAGTTCGTTAATGTTAGTCATCGCAGATTACGGTATTACGGCTTTGATATATATAAATAGCAACATTTTAATATTGCATCATTGTCTTATACATAATGGTTTTAAATAATGAGCTAGTTATTACATTTTCATGTGTAAAGCCGCACGCTATGCTGCCATGTATGGCTGTCTGCTGGCTAAACACGCGATATGGTGGGATTAGTCATTAGCATTGTTGGATCCCCCTGTAATTAATTTTTATAGGCCGATCTATAGAATACAATGTCAGGAGGTATTCATAGATCAGGTTTTTGTGAGAGCGTTAATAGTTTTATGTGATTTTGTGCACGCATATTTCGTTATGGAAACTTATCTTGTTATCTTTTATTATCAACAGTGCCATCTAGTGGTTGTTGCAGAAAACACCTTTGAACTTAAGCTATCAACAAAACACCAACATGCAGGTGTGTATATGATATTTACAATAGTTTAACAATATCTTATTGTATTGTTATTTCAACTTATTATTATTTATTACAGAGAAAGGAATACAAAACCATTAATGCAAATAAAATAAGTCTCAGAGATTTTCAAGATTTACCCAGCTTCCAACAGCAGTCAAATGAGCAGACAAATACATGTAAGTTTACAGACCAAAGACACATTGTTGTTGCTAGGGGCATGATTTGTTAAGGCACAGGGGCTATTGACAGGTTTTATAAATGTTACGTTGATGGTGTTAATTATTATTACAAGGCTCAGTTGTGTTAGTCACAGGATCTGTTAAGACAAGCGCCCTATTGGTATAAATGTTACACGTGTTGATTGTATTTTTCGTTCTACAAAATTGTTGTGTTAATTTTTATTTTATTTTTTATGTATATATTATTTTTTATTAAATTGTTAACCCCATAAATCAGTTTCAGATGTCACAAATGACGCATCTGAAGTTGGATCATATGGTTCGGATTTCACAGTCGGTCCGGATCTGACGACATTCGAAAACCCATACGCAGCATACTCTGATTTGTCCGAATCGCAAAAATGTAGGTGGTCATAAGCCGTCAAAAAAAAATGTGATGTATGTTAAAAAATGTGATATATTATTATTTCCAAAAATATGTCTCTCTCTCTCTCTCTCACGCTATCTCGCGCGAACTCTCACGTTCTCACTCATATATATATATATATATATATATATATATATATGTATATATATATCCTGTTATATTCATTTTTATACCGCCTGTGATATTAATGTGTTATTTGTTCTCTGTTAGTATCGCCGATTATGTCGAAATCTGATGCAGAACACATAATGGATGATCTCTGGAATTTACCATCGGCAAAACACTATAAACAGCTATACCAGACCCCGGCTATACAAGGTGAATTTTGACGATTGGTTAGCGGTGTTTTTATAATGTGTTTTTGTGTTAAATGATGCATATCGTCGCAAAATCATGAATAGTGTCCACAGGAGTTGTTGTTATCATGACTTAAATGACAGTTTTTTTTTTTTTTTTTTTTTTCTCAAGTCAGCGAATGTGTCGTTAATTGATAATATATGTATTACAGATGACATAGCTAGCCGGTATGAACCTACGGTACCTAGGGCCGATACGTGTGAAGCGGGACCATCCGGATACAGAGAACCGACATCGGGTGCTGAATCAAACGCCAAACAACACAACAGCGCTTTGGCTAAAGGCGCAAAAAGAGCCCAGATCAGCGATCAAGCTTTCTGGTCATTGTTTAAAGGAACCATGCCGGCGCAAACCTTTGACAAATACCCGGGTATGTTTATTTATTTGGTTTCTTATATAGCACAACATTTACCATTGTTCTTTACAAATGGAAACCACAGGTATTAAACAGCCTGTGTAGACGTAAGCCGACAAGGAAGGTGGGGGGGTGTGGGGTGGGGGGTGATCCTGAAGGTGTTATAAAGCGACTGTCTTTGTGGCCGCGTATGTGTAACTAAAACGGTGTGATTTTTATTACAGTAGGAACCACGCCGATGGAAAGATCTGGCAAATATTCAGGTGTGTAATGTAATGTTTATTTATTTAGTTTCTTATATAGGACCGCGTTCATTATTGCTCTTTACAAATGGAAACCATCGGTATTAAACAGACTGTGTAGATGCAAACCGACATGGAGGGTTGGGTGTTTTGGGAGGCGGGCCTGAAGGTGTTATAAAGCGTCCGCGAATGTGTAACTAAAACGTTGTTATTTTTTATTTACAGCGGATCCGCGACAATTCGCAAAAATGATAGCCGCGGCCGGGGTTGCTCAACCGCACAATGCTGAAATGGATGGGGGAGAATCCGCTAAAACGGCGATCGACCCACAACGCCAAGAAAATGTATCAAGGGCCGAGATCATGGCAACCGAGCGCGACGATTTCAAGCCAAGCAAGCGGAGAATTACAAAAAGTCGAGCCGGTCAAGAAAACAAGGCCGATTTATCAGATCTTAAAAGAAGATTGAAATATTCGGAAGGTAGGCCCGTGAGAAAAAGAATTGCATTACAAACCGTGCCAACCGTGAGTAATGTGGATTACCCGCACGCATTTACAACACCTGCAACACCTACTGAATCCGACATTGACATTGCCGGTAATACAAAGACTGTGAAGACTCGTAAAACTTTACGACTGTCAAGAGAGAGATACACGCCGCTGACGGATGATGATGTCATCGTAATTTCAGACACGCAGGAACATCATACTGCAGAAACGCAAAGCGTGGTCAGTAACACGCCTGCAGCTACATTATCCGCTAATGATGAGGACTTAAATGGGCAAACATTTTTTATCACCCCTAGTGAAGAGTCAGTCTCAGATACACCACAGAATGATGATGAGGCTGTAACATCTGTAGCCGGAATCCCTGATAAAGTAATGGGTGATGATTACACAAAACTACCCAGTGTTTTTACCACGGTCGGCGAGGCAACCGCATCGGGCGGTGCGGATGCCCCGCCGACCGTGGTATCGACAGACATAGTTGATGGGGTTCAGAATGTGGAACAATTAGGACAAGATGCGGAAATACAATACTACGCGGTCATGGGGAGGATGCGTGAGCATATAGGGTACATGCGTAGAAATGTCAATACCATGTTGAACCGTATAAAAGATGAGCTTTATGGTTCAAAAAAGAAGCCAGAGATCATTAAAGAACTTGTAGAAATGTACATGAATGTAACATCAAATCATATATCAGAGACCGTGAGGACTAGGGATTTTATTAAAGCGAACATGTATCATTTTGCCGAGATAATTGAAACGGATCCGTGACTAGGCATGGTGGGTTATGGATTGAAACATAATTTACATGTGTGTAAAAAAGCCCCAAGAATTAAAGCAAATGTACCGTGCAAAATCTCACACTTATTTCGCCGTTCGAAAATAAAACAGGCTTTAAAATGCATATACAGGCTGAGAAAGCGTAAACAACACAGGGGGCGAGGCACAACCCCAACCCCGTGTGCACAGGCTGACAAATCACCGGACCAACCATTACCGGGTGACGCTGCGTCACCTGACAATGTTGAACACCCCGCAACGCCCATGCATAATGACATAGATGGGGGTTCGCCACCCGGTAATGGTGAAGGTCGGCGAGATGTGTACTTAGAAGCTGTTAACAGGTATGAGCGACACCATCCTAATTTCAGAGCTATTGAGTATCATAATCATTTTCAATTTGTTAATTTGGAAAGAGTTACATCATTTGCAGAGGGTGTTGAAGCCGTACACAACGCTATACAGGTTATGATTGATGAATTCATGGTTGGTGTTGACCCTAATGATCGTGTACAGTTAAGATTGGAGGGGGGTGGTTTACACAACGCCATCTACTCACACCGAAAGCCGCAAGAATCATTAGACGCTGTCAGTTTCTTGAATCAAATTACAAACACTCTTCAAAGTAACGCTGAATTCTTATTAGGCACAGGTTTAAGGTTTGTGATCACTGTTTTTAGAAATAGAGCGGGTGGGGCCCTAACTGGTCGCGGCCTTAGACGCATTCCATACAGCTTAATTATAGAAAGGCGCAGAAGACACCTGTACGATTTCAACAATACGCACAATTATTTGTGCTTTGCGGCATCGATCTGCAAACTTCTGGATAAAGGTAATGCCACAGACGCTGAAATACACGATCGGGCGCTTCAAATTCATAAGGATTTGAACCTACCGATCGATAAAGCAGTCAGCTTTAGCGACGTTGTTGTTTTTGAAAAACACTTAAAAACAAAAATTACAATATTATATCATAATAATCGTTCTTGGCATTACTATTCTTCAGATACGCGCTACGGTGATACCCTGTATGTATTATATCACGATTCACACTATTATGGACTGATTAATATCTGCGCATTTCTCGGATCGAGATTTTTCTGTTCCTTATGTAATCGAACTTATGAGCGCAAAAATAGCCACGATTGTCTTTTCTTTTGTAAGGCTTGTCACAGACAAGCGTGCGCTGATGATGGGGCTTCCGCATTAAGATGTTCGGTTTGTAGGGTGTTTTGCAGATCGCGTGAATGTTTAGAGGAGCACAAATCCTTAGCTTTAGATCGCAAAATATCCTGTCTTGAACATGTTTATTGCGACAGGTGTTGTCTCTACCGTCGCAGGTCTCACGAGTGTCAGGGGCTAAAGTGCTCTACTTGCAAGGCATATGTTGATGGGTTTGCGGATCATTTGTGTTACATACAGCCCATCAAAGCGGAAGAACCCACCACCAAATACATCTTTTATGATTTCGAATGCATGCAGGAGACAGGTATACATATACCAAACTACTGTTACGCTCTCACATTAATGGGTGAGAAATCCTGGGAGTTTAAGGGCAAAGGTTGTATCGATGATTTTGTAAAGACGTTCATGAAACCAAAATTTGCGCATTACACATTCATAGCCCATAACGCTGGGCGGTATGATGCGTATTTTGTATTGAACAAGATCATCAAAGAACGGTATACTGTATCCCTCATCTCTAATGGCGGAAACATAATGTGTATCACAATAAAAGATCTGAAGATTAGGTTTATAGACTCTCTCAATTTTCTCCCCATGAAATTGAGCAGATTTCCAAAGGCCATGGGATTTGATGGCGTTAAAGGTCATTTCCCGCATTTTTTTAACACAGCCGATAACCAAAATAACATAGGGGGCATGCCCTCAATAGAATATTTTGGCCTACAACACATGATGCCTGAGGAGGCCGCTGATGTTACAGAGTGGTACGAAAAAAACAAACACAAGGTGTTTAATTTTCAAAAAGAATTAATACGATATTGTAAAGAGGATGTCAGAATATTGCAAAAAGGGTGCGCAGCTTTCAGATCAGCCGTTATAGCCATGACAGAACAGGAGTTTGTAATAGCGGCTGAGAAAAAAGATGTAGCCGTTAAACGTCACGTTGATCCATTCCAACTGACGACTTTAGCGTCGGTTTGTATGGCTATGTATCGTTGTAAATATTTACAGGCAAACACATTGGCTCTTGTACCGGGTGATAACTATCACAAGACCCAGAAGCGTTACTCAACACCAGCCATACAGTGGTTAATGTACATAGAACACAAAGAAGGTGTGAGTATAAGACACGCTTTACAAGGTGGTGAGAAGAAAGTCGGTAGATACAGTCTGGATGGTTACGCCGTGATTAACGGCGTGCCAACAGCTTTTGAATTCCAGGGGTGTTTTTATCACGGTTGTGACAACTGTTACAAAGACGATGATGAAAACAATCTGACTAAAACAACCTACGGTCAACTGCGACACAAGACACAGTTAAGGATACAATTCCTTAAACGGTGTGGATTTCAGATAAGGGAGATGTGGGGGTGTGAGTGGAAGAAAATGAGGGAGACTGATGAGGAGCTTCAGGTTTTTCTGAAAGGTTTGGAAATCCCTGAACCCTTGGATCCTCGTGATGGTCTTTATGGCGGACGCACTAACGCCATAAAACTTTATCACAAGACAGAGTGCGATGAAAAAATACACTATTTTGACTTTACTAGCCTATACCCATTTGTCAACAAGACCAAAACATATCCTATACGTCACCCACGCATCATTTATAAGGACTTTGATGATGTCACAAAGTATTTCGGTTTTGTTAAATTAAAAATTAATCCTCCGCGAGGCCTTTTCTTTCCAGTTTTACCGGTTAAAATGAATGGTAAGTTAATGTTTCCGCTGTGCCGCACATGCGCCGAATCTGGACAGTGTGAGCCGTGTGTTCATGACTCAGAAAACCGCGCCCTAACCGGTACATGGTGCACAGTGGAGATAAATCTTGCTATAGAAAAGGGGTACAAAGTGTGTAAAATCTATGAGGTGTGGCATTTTGATGAGAGATTTGATGATCTGTTTTCAGGTTACATTAAAACACACCTCAGAGATAAACAGGAGGCTTCTGGTTACCCTGATTGGTGTACAGACTCTGTGAAACAACAAGAGTACATAGACGCGTATCAAAAAAATGAGGGCATAGCTTTAAGACACGAACACATAAATGTCAACCCCGCCAAAAGACAAATTTCTAAATTGTTTTTAAACTCATTATGGGGTAAATTTGGTCAACGTAGCAACATGCCCAATACTTGTCTAGTGACAGATCCTGATAAGCTTTTTGAATATGCCTTTCAACCACACTATGAGGTGTCTGCTTTAGACTTCATAGACTCAGAAACTGTTATGGTCAACTGGAAATACGCCAAAGACCATTATACCAGATCTTCAACAACAAATATATTTATAGCAGCATTTACCACAGCGCACGCCCGCGTCGAGTTGTACAACCTATTGGATAGATTACAAGATAGATGTCTGTATCACGATACAGATTCTGTAATTTTTGTCAGCAGGCCCGGTGAGTGGAATCCGCCATTAGGCGATTATCTAGGGGAGTTGACCAGCGAACTACCATCTGGTACGCATATAACAGAGTTTGTTTCAGCCGGCCCCAAGTCATACGGCTATAGACTAAGCAACGGCAAGACGAGCCTCAAGGTCAAAGGTATAACGTTGAATGTTTGTAATGAGCAGCACGTTAACTTTGACAGTCTGAAAGAACTGGTCTTAGATTATCCTTTAAACCCCAAAGGCGTGGATCAGAAAAAAATTGTGACCAGGCAGCCCGGTATAGTACGTGTGAAAAAGTACTGGCAGATTGAAACCCGTATGCTGCAGAAAACGCAAAAGTGCGTTTACACTAAACGTAACCTCACGGATAATTTTACAACCCTACCATTTGGTTATTAAGATGGATATCCGTTTTCAACACCCCTTCTCCTGTATTTTAGCCGGACCCTCCAATTCGGGGAAAAGTTATTTTGTGAAAACGCTAATACAACACGCATCCACACATATGACGCATGTACCTGATAATATTGTTTGGTTTTACACCTGTTGGCAACCGATATACGACCAACTTCTGAGTGCTCACCCTGGTATGCGTTTTATAGAGGGGTTGCCCGAGTCATTTAGCGACGACCAGCTTTTTCCCCCTGATAAGATTAATTTAACGGTGATAGATGACTTGATGGATGCCGCGAGTAATAATTCTGAGGTTGAGAAAGCGTTCACAAAGTATGTGCACCATCGTAATCTCAGTGTCATGTACCTTGTGCAAAACATATTTTGTCAAGGTAGAAAGAGCAGGACTATACATTTAAACACAAAATACATGGTCCTGTTTAAAAACCCCAGGGATAAAATGCAGGTTAGCATTCTGGCTAGACAAATGTACCCATCAAAATATCGTTTTTTTCTTGAAGCCTATGAGTCCGCTACGGAGCCACCATACGGTTATTTACTGGTTGATTTAAGAAACAATGCCCTTGATGATTATCGTTTACGAAGCGGTTTATTCCCCCCCGACACACCAGTAGCTTATGTTGTTAAGAAGCGGGGTTCTAAATAGCTATAACCGCGCATCCTATAGTCATTCATTACCACTTCTAACAGCTGTGAACATGTCGACCAGGATAAGACGTAATTGGGCCCTTTTAAAAACCCTCATTAATGCCAAACCGGCCCAAAGAAACGCTATATTATCCAACGCTTCAAACGATTTGGTGACAGCCATATGTGAGATTGCTCTCAATACGCTTAAAGGTAAAATACCCCTGTCACAGCGCCAGTTGAACTACCTTAAAAAGAAGAGGAGCCTTATAAAATCGCTTTGTAATAAGAAATGCGCCATTGGGAAAAAGAAGAGGTTGGTGAAACAGTCGGGTGGGTTTATCGGATCGTTGCTAGGATTTGCCATTCCATTAATTACCGGACTACTGTCTAATCGTTGATGGAATACGCTGAGAAAATGTATCTGGTCCCCCAGCAACAGATAGACCGTTTAAACAACAAACCAACCGGCGATGATATACGCAAAACAGCCACGCAAAGCCTAGATGCTGAGATCATAAGTATACTACATAATAATGCTTTATCAGAGTATGAAAAGGCAAAACGCTACACAGCTGTGTTACAGAGATACCTGGTGTTGAGTAAACAAACTGATAGAGAAATGTCAACTTTAACGCTTTTATCACCCGGTGCAAATGCTGTTGAGGATACCGCTAACCCTACACAAGATGATGCTACCGACGCTGTTTACCACGATGTCTTGAACAGTGTTAATGCGCGGTATAAAAAGAACTGTGAAATACTAATGAGTAAAATGGTTCGCTCTAAAGACGTTGCGAATTGGGACCGCAAGGGTGTGTTTATGTATAAAGGCGTCACAGTGCCAGGATCCAATGTGTTAGACTTGATAAGGGGTATCACGCAAAATCACAGCGTGACGAGTCATAAAATGCCTAACGGCTGGATTGAATTTATGCGCGCTATGGCTGAGTTGAATATCCCGTCCACTGTAGTTGGTAATGCATCAAACAGATTACAGTTAGATCGCTTAAAAGCTGAAATCTACGATGATGAAATTGGCAATGTAAATATAGCCTCCCCAATACACAACATTAAAAAAAGTCGTATAAATGTTTTAAATTCCCCCGGGTTAACAACGCCACACGGCTACTTACTACCGAGGAAAAGATCCGTAAATCTGTTTCAGGATTCGCAGTGGTTGAACCTTTAACATATAACTAATTTATAATGTTTTTATACAATGTATTTTTGTGCGTTTAATTTGTACAATGACGTTTAATTTGTATTGTATCATGTATTTAGTGTATTGTTTTAACTGTAAAGTTTATCGTGTTATTCGTGATTAACTTGCTGTAAATACATTTTGTCTGTACCAATAAAATAAGATTATGATTTATAAAATGCTGTTTTGTTCTTTGATTCTAATCAGTTTGTCTGCAAAAATGTACAATCACACGGTATAAAGTTCAATAAGCAAGATTTTTTAATAGAAAGTAGCCATAAGCAATGTACATACAGCATTTCAATCACAACATTAGTTACAAGTTACACAAACAATTTTGTATTACACATCAAACACATGTTGGTTACTGGTGACACAGGACTGTATACAGTTACCCGTATATCGACTCAAACAATGACTTCTAGGGAGACGTCTTACAAAGTTTGATACATAGCGATCATTACGTTTTGTATCATAACTAAAACGGGCCAACACATCTGTATATTTGTAATTTTTACACATGAAAAATATAAAGTATATACAATATTGTCCACAAACGGTACTGTTAAAACCTTGCAACTGCTTATTTTGGTGGTAAATTCTTTTTGAATTTGAGTTTAAAAAATTTATTATGGCCTTTGGGAATAGGGGGTTGTCAGGTTCTAATCCGTAAGAGTCCAAAAAGTAACACTCGCTCTGGTTGTTAAAATAAACGGCCAACCAATGCTCCCCCGGTTGGGTGCTGGTATGTGTGTTGATTACAAACGCGCAGGGGTATTGCGATAGTTTACCGCTCGGTAGCATATCGCACGGGAAGGTCCCTTTAAAAAACAGCCGCGTCACCGGATTAGCGTACAGTATACAATTTATCTGTAATGTGTTCATATCGCTGCTTGGGGTGATGAATATTGGTAAATATACGATAAATATAAAAATTATTTATTTCATTTATAGATAATCATACAGCACATCGCGCCTCTGGTTGATCTCGATGATATTATCAAATAATGCGTATATTATTATGTTGACTGTCCGGTCTAGTGCTCCTGCAAACCGGAATTCAGCTCGTAGATTACCGGTTCTGATTAGAGACAGATGCTCCGCGCATTCCTGTTCAGGCGACAGATCAAAAGCAAATAGTGTGTAGCCGTTGAGGTACTCTTCACGGTCAATTAGTATACCCGAATCTGATTTCTGTTTATTTGTGATCTGAATGAGCGACATATACTCGCGAACCGCGTTACCGTGTTCAAAGTCTGGTTGAAATGGTTTGGCAGGATGCGGTGTTCCATCCAGGTATAGGGATGCGAAGTTTACATTTTTATGTTCAAACCGTAGAGGGTTTTTGTCATAGGCTCCTGAAAACGCTTCATTATCTACAAAAGCGGCTATAACGGTTTTTGGTACCTGGCCTAAAAACAGGTTTTCTAAATTAAATACGCGGCTCCCCGTCGGTATACTATAGATCTTCATGCCCACTCTATCGATCGCGTATTTGGCGTTGGTGGCCAGTAAGGCCTGGGCGTGTCCAATCCGGACTGCGGGTGAGACCTGAACTCTTTTCACAAACAGGGACGCTGCAACAATCTGAATTTTAAAGGCCTCCGCTTCAGCAGACATTAAGCAGAAAGCATCTTTGTTTCTGATGAGTTTTATCTTCAAGTCCACGGCGTTCAATATTAGTTTATGTTGATGAAAAAGGTCACAGTGTAGCGGCCCCAATAATTCAACCGTTCGACTTTGTGCCGTTGTTCTTGCCCTTTTTATAAACCCTGTGTTTACACCATCCAGGGTTCTTGTGTTGTGTTCTCCAGCCACATCTTTGTAGAATAATCCAGTTGTGTGTTTTGTGGATAACGCATCTGAGCTATAATTCAGTATGGTCTCTATGTAGGCCCTATAAGCGTAAAGATTATTGGACTGCGATATGAGCCTATCGCCCAAAGTGACATCAACCTGGCTAAATAAAGTTGCTATGGGGTAATTAATAAGAGCGACCTTGGCGTCTTGAGGTATAGCAGTGTTATCAGGCCGTACGATCTTGCAGGTCACGTACAGCAACGTGTTGTTCAGATCGTAGTAGTGTTCCCCGCTGGCCGCTATGTAGAATTCAAGCGGCGCGGTCTCGGATAATGCCGCCAAAGGTTGAACTTCGACGTAGAGGCTTTTCTCTACGCTGGTCTGCGTCGGTGGTACGTCAAAAAGGTCAAGTTCAGATTTTGCGCATTCCATGGATTCATTGTGTATGAAAGACATGCTTAAAAAATATCACCGACCCTTCGCTTCGGTTTCCTTTTTTTAATTAAGCCGCGTCTGCTCCGTTTTTTGTTTAAAAGGGGTCTGCACCATGTCGGAAGTCGTATTGCCCGCTTCCGTTTATTTTTAGCCGCCCCTTTCCTGGCATAGATTAAACCTGATCCATCTTGCTTCGCTTGATTTGCGTCGTGTATTTTGCTCACAACCGCCGCTGTGGCTTGTCCGATGACGTCTTTCGCGATGTTGCGTGCTGCATTCTTCACGTGGGGCTTTGCTATCGCTAGCCCTCTTCGGAAAAGCGGTACCGCTTTTCTGAACAGGCTTCGAAAAATTCCACCTAAACCGCACCCGTACATATACGCGCTGCCGTGAAAACCGGGTAATCCATTACCGGCCTGTGTTTTATAATATTGCGCGTAGAGCCCCGGGTCCCCATAATTTTTAACGGCCACCATTGTCTTTAATAAAATTCGGATTTGCGGCGTCTGAAATGTAGTTTCACGTTCGCTTTCCCAAACTTGAATGACATGTTTTCGTTCTGATCATTCTTTATCTCTATGGCTATAGTGTCAAAATGCGTCTTGCACAACGGAACATAATCGGGCTTCTCATACCGTATAGTGACCATCTCGTTGTTACGGCCCTTTATTTCAACGGTGCGCAACAACGGGACATAACTATCACCGACCCTCTGATGTTCGATAATATCTGTGTACACGAAGAGCGTATATTGCCCTCCGCTGATGTCGGCGCACGGTTTTAAAAACTTAGTTTTCGGGTATAACCCCAGTATTCTCGACAATTTAGGACCGGCTGTGATGTTGTACATCGCCTTGTTGTCGATGATTATCTCTCGTTCAAGCGGATCGTACAATAGTTTTAAACCATCCAGTTTATGTCGGTCAATTTCAGCGTTGAAAGAAAACAGTAACGCCCCGATGGTTTCATAAAACCCCGGTTTAACGCAAACCCTCGTTGATGTACCGCTCGTCCCATCCCACTTTGTTATTTTCAACACACAATCACGCACATCGATTGTATTCCAGGTGTGTGGGTATTGTATTTCTGTAAGAGCTACTTCCCAATCTCCACTTAAGTCTATCGGCCTTGCTAACTTTGTGGTATAGTCAGAAATCTTATTTTGTGGAAATGTATCGGCTGAGGCGTTACTCGGCAATGTTATGTAGAAGGGTTTGTCATCCATCTTCCTCTTTGTTTATATATCTTTTATCTCCGATGCAGCGACCCAACTGTTAAATTTTGTGGGGTATCCACGCCACTTGACTAATACGTGTTTCCTCCCTCTAACCGTCTTATTTTTTAAAATCTTCTCCACTTTGTAAATCCTATTATAGTTTTTCGGTATACTTTGAAGTTCTTCGGGGTAAAAACTACCAGTTATAGCCTCCCCGTAGAGATCCTCCAACGTGTAAAGCGGCTTAAGTCCTTTAGTGTTCACGCCGCGTATTACAAATATTTCCTCAGAAAAACTCTGTTCGTAACCTTTCTGAAATATATCCTTATATTTTGAGATACGAACGTGGTCCCCGACCGCTAAACAAGCCTTTGTTTTCTTACTTCTAAAGTAATCGCCATATATCGTCTTGAAGACATCCAGCGCATTAGAGCCATCAACCTCATTCGGAGCTCGCTTAATCGTTCTATGGTATGTGTTATTATAACTGGTAATGAACGCTTGTAAAACGTCTATATATCGGTATGTATTATTCGCCGTGAAATATCGCCACATTCGTGTTTTTAAAGTCCTATTGAAGCGTTCTATAACGGCGGCTTTCACATCATTATTGGTTGTGAAATGTTGTATACCGTATTTTTCTAACAACTTTTTTAGGACTTTGTTTAGAAACTCTTTACCATTATCGGTTTGTAGTTTCCTCGGTACGTCCCCCTGTTGGAATAATTTTTCAAAAGCCTTAGCGACAGTCGTCGCGCTCTTAGCAGTCAGACTTTCAGCCCAGGCCCTCTTACTGAATATATCGATGACGGTTAGTATATATTTTACGCCGTCGTTGTGTTTTGCCAGATCTATGAGCGATACCAAATCACATTGCCACTGTTGATTTATATCCGATACGCATATCATATTCCTTTTATAGTTTTTTCTAGCCGGTTTGTGCAATGTGTACGCGTCTTGCTCTTGTAACCATTTTCTCACATCGGATCTTTTAAATTTATTTTTCAAAGCTTTATAATATTTATCAAAACCGCAAAAACTCCCCGGCTTTAATACGTTATAATAACTGGCTTTCAGCCGGCTGTTTTGATGATCGGCGTTGCGCGACATCCTACACAAATCAAATTTGATATAAAACAAGATCTACATTTCTACGAATTATATATCTGTTGTATACCATATTTTTCTAACAACTTTTTTAGCATTATGTTTAGAAATTCTTCCACCTGATTAAGATATCGCGTACTTTATATATGTGTTATTTCACATAACCAATATCAGTGTATGAAGTTACAGTATCAAACCAATTATATTTTAATACGGGGGTTAATATTATTTATACCACTTTGATATCAAACGTGATACGGGCTTATCAAGATTGATATCAAATTGGTATAAATGGGGGCGTGGACATCCTGTATAAAAGGGGCGTGGACCTGTCAAAACCAATTAGTTTGAAGAAAAAGTGTGCCTTATCTACTTCAGCATGGTCTTGTGGCCAGTTGCTGTACACACAACACGCTGTTGCCTTTGGAGCACAGCTCTGCACACTGCCCCCACTCTGTCACTCTCTCTATAAACAGGCACGGTGCTGAACTCTCACACAAGGTACAGCGTTCGCTACCCAGATCGTGTGCCTGCAAGCACACCACTAGCCGGCGTACGCTTCGCAGAGTAGCTTTTTCAAGGCCTTGAAATAGCTACTCTGCGAAGCGTACGCCACCCTGCAAGCAAACCGCTAGTAAGAATCCCATGTGATCTGAAAGTAATATTCACAGCAATCTTATTTGGTTAAATTACACCATACCCTATACGCAGGGGCGAATTTAGGGGTCAGGCCACCCCTAGACACAACATTTTTGTGTCCCCTCCCCCTATTTTAATGTAATCATATATGTATATACATTGTTATTTATAAATTTCATAAAAATGTAACTGTAGCCACCTTAATATTTTTTTAAGCACTCTGGACTGCTCACTGTACGGAGGACCCAGAGGGAGGCACTTATTAGTACAGTGATTAGCACAGTGGCCCTTATTCTGAATCGTGCGGTACGGCCCGCGTGCGGCCGTACCGCCGATGTTTTCAGTCTGCACATGCGCAGAGGTCAATCTGCGCATGTGCAGCCCAATTCGCCGCAGACGTAGTTCGTCCGCCGCAAAGGGGGCGTATAGGGGCGTGAGGGGCTTCATACCCTCATTTCCCTATGCATACGCCCCGCGTTTCATGGGCGTTCCCATGCAAACGCGGGGCGTATGCATGCTAATGAGGGTATGACGCCAGTGATGGGGGCGGAAAGCTGACGTCGCCGGATGTCAGCTCTCAGCCCCCATACAAGCTATCACACGGACGATTGTCCGTGTGGTCTCAGCTTGCGGGACCTGGTGGGGCGTGCGGCCCTGCCTTCGATGGTCGCCGACCATCGAATGCAGGGGGCAGCTCCCACCATGGTGGAGGCGTACGCCCCACCATTTTCATGCGGATCGCCAGCCGTCCGTGTACGGACGGCCGTGGCGATCCGTATAGTAGGCGGGGATTGGTTGGTGCGGCCGGAGCCCCGTATGCGGCTCCGGCCGCACCGATCTGAATAAGGGCCAGTGTCTCCGTCAGTCTCTCTCCGGCTCACACACTGTGACTGACTGAGCGCAGGGAGGATCTGCGCGCCGCTCAGCTGCTGGATACACAGCAGCCAATAGACTGTGTGTGTGTGTAGAGTAGCCAATGGGCGGGAGCCGGCAGCAGTGAGCCTGAGACATTTCTGGACACGCAGGAGGACCGTCGGACCCAGCCACTAAGCGGTGATGTAATGTGCATGGCAGAGTGGGTGGGCAGTGGCGGGTGACGAGCGGCGCTGCCGCCGGCATATGATAGTTCATGTCACTCGCCGCTGCCCACCCGCTGTGCCATGCTGCTATTTAACAGAATGACAGCCTGCCTGCCGCCCTTAATTGGTGCCGCCCTGAGGCACAAATCCGGCCCTGCCTATATGGGATATATATAAACATCAATAATTAACTTTTAACCGCCTCCTAAAATCAGCCCACTTTCTACTAATTAAATCAAAATTTAGAGATAAGAATCTCTAACACACCTATTTGAACCGACACTCTTGTAATCCAGCACCTCCAACAGATTGTTACAAATCTCCTCTGTAATAAAACATGAAATAAAATGTTTCAAAATGTTGCAAACAATTCCCAGGCTCTGACTGTGTGGCTTAAAAGTGTTTATTACAGTGTGCCACCTGCTCACCACCTTCTTTTAAACACTTAATTGTCTTTGTCTTCATATCACTTAATGTTAAATGTGTTTTTTATATTTCTCAGCTAATTTTATAATTATCTAATAAAAGTAAAATTTTAAGGATTTAGGTGCCCCACATTAAGGACATATTTTTTCTATTTTCTCTTATTTTGGGGGTTATTCATGTTCAAGTTCCGATGTTGCGCATATGCACATGCGCAGGCTTGTTTGAGCGCATATGCAGACGTAGGGTGCGTGCTCCCACTGCAAACTTTTGGTTCGGCGGGTGCACGCACCCATGACGATGTGAGTGTGGTGGAGAAGGGCGGGGGCGCCGGCCTGCCCAATTACCATATGGGAACGCCCAGCAGGCGTTCTCATGGTAATGAGGCAGTGACGCGGGAGCGGGCGGCTGGAAGCTGACATCACCCTGCCCATATCCGTGCCAGGTGCACGCATATGTAAGTGACTTAAAAGTCACTTTTATATGCGTGTACCTTCCACATCTTTGGATGGTCGCCGACCATTGAAAGATATGGGAAGTTTCCCGCAGGCATACGAATGGATGTTTATGCTAAAAATCCATTTGCAGTCTGTGTGGTCGAAACCAGCGCTGCGAGGGGGGGTGGGTGTTCATTCGCCAGGCAGGGTTTGGTGGATTTGCAAGGCTGCGAATTTACAGCCATGCCAATCAACCAGAATAACCCCCTTTGTATCATACTCCGTGAGTATATTAGTTTGACTGCGTTCTTTGTAAAATGCAGTATAACTTGTATATCCCCTGATATTGTCTGGTAGTAATCCCTTGGTATCCAGACCGACAGGTATTATTAATCCAGGCTATCATTTTCCAGCTGGATAAAGTATTTGGGTATCAGACAAGTGAGGGCATCAGGTAAGTATTAGATAAGCAGCGAAATGCTACAACAAGGCTGCACTGCATACTGTATGCAGAGAAATAAATAGACAGGAGTTTCCGTGTCTTTCCGCTGCAATGTTGAACAGAGAGCAAAGAATGTACTTAGTTCTGTAAGAATGACACACTCACTATATACGGAGTCACAAATTAGTTGCAATTAGGGTGGCCAATCCCGGGATCGAGATCAGCGGGATCCCGGGATTTGGCCCCAAAATGTCCAGGATTTCAATCCCGGGATTGGATACTCCAAACTCGGGATTTGAGGATTAGATGCGCAGTCTAATGCCGGGCAACGTCAGAGCAGCCACTCAGATGCTGCCCGGCTGTTCCCGATCCGGTGTGTGGCCTGCGCAGTGTGATTCGGTCATAGGTCACGCTGCGTAGGCAGCAGTGTGGCATCCCCAGCACCCGGAAGACGCTCGCCGGCGGGCCTATTCCAGCCTCACGCGTCATACCCGACACGCCTCCCAGCCGCCCGCGTCATTCCCGACGCCTCAACCCGCACTTCTGCCGCCTGCCCCCGCACCTCTACCACCTGTCCCCGCACCTCTGCCGCCTGTCCCAGCACCTGTGCCGCCTGTCCCAGCACCTCTGCCGCCTGTCCCAGCACCTCTGCCGCTTGCCCTCGCACCACTGCCGCCTGCCCCCCTCCACACTCCCAAAAAGTAAGTTATATGGGGGTACAGAGGCAATTTTCTTTTAGAGATGCCAATCCAGGGATCCCGGGATTGAGCATTTTTCATTCCCGATTCACGGCATCCCTAGTTGCAATAATCTGTCTGATGTTAATTTCAGATACATTTATAGAAAAAGTTGCAACTCAATGGTGATATCCTCCTATAGTGTCCATTCATAGACAGCTTTGTCTGCCCAGGGATTCCTTATTCCTTATGGCAGCTGTTATTTATTCTTTTATTAACCTGATACTGTATTTTACTATGTGAGTTTGACGGGATACGGTCACTTGGTCTCCAGTAACTAGGTCGACATGCATGAAGGTATACATGGGTTAGGTCAACGGGTCATTAGATTGACACAAGCATTATTATTTTGACGCGGGTAAGGTTGACAGTCAAAAAGGTTGACATAGGCTTTTTTTTTAACCAATATGTGCCAACAGGCGGTATTTCATGCCCTACCATCCACTAGGGTGTGGTGGGAGAATAAAATAGTGTGCCGAGCACCCATGTAGACCTTTTGACTGTCTACCTTCCCCATGTCGACCTAATGCTTTTGTCAACCTAATGACCTGTCAATCTAACCCATGTTGTCCTTCAGTCATGTCGATCCTTCATGCATGTCGACCTTAATGCATGTCGACCTAGTTACTGTCTATTGGGTGATCCCATTCCAGTTTGACGGTATTTGTTGTGAAATGCAGTGTAATATATGCATCCCCCAATTTTGTCTGGTAGTAACCCCTTATGCTCCAGGTATTACAGGTATTGGTAATCCAGGCTCTCAATTTCCAGCTGGATACAGTGTTAAACTTAATCAGCAAATAGAAATCTTAGTAAGCAACTAACGATAATATTGCTGAATATGTGTAAACGGGATGCAGTTAAAATCCCGGCGGTCGGAATCCCGGCGTTCAGAATCCCGACGCCGGAATCCCTACCGCCGAAATCCTGACACTTTCTCCCTCCGTGGGTGTCCACGACACCCCTGGAGGGAGAATAAATTAGCGTGCCGAGCGTAGCGAGGCACCGGGCCCGCTGTGTGTCGGGATTTCGGCGGCCTTGATTCCGGCGTCGGGATTTTGAACACCGGGATCCCGATCGCCGGGATTTCATACTGAATCCGAGTAAACTGGCAGTCTGGACTTATGCCTGGTACACACCAGGACGACTAGGGCCCGATCCCCTCAATCTAGATCCAATTCCGACCAATTGGATGTAGATTGTGTGGTGATTGGGCCCTTTTCTGTCCTGGTGTGGACCGATACCTATCCGATGCGCGGTCCCGCGGGTCGGTCGGTCATTATTCAGATCCTACCTGCTGCAGGTAGGATCTGAATAACGACCATACTGCCTGGTGCGGGTCGTCATCGGATCGGACCCGCTCGCGGTGCACATAGTGAGCGGGTCGTGCCCCCCCGCATGAAGAAACACTGACGACCCGCTCACAATGTGCATCGTGAGTGGGTCGTCGTGGTGTGTACCCTACATTAGACATTTTCTGGATAGATCCAGGGTTTATGTAGTTAATGTTTATGGCTTGTATGTGGTAATGGCCACATTAATAGCTGTGTTATTTTAGTTATTTTAGTGTTTTTAGCCTTTTATTCTTTTCCTGAAATTTTAGCAGTATAAATACCTGCACATGATTATTTTGATTCATCAATTTCAGTGTTAGTGCATCTCAACAGTACAGCGCCAGGGGATTATTGCAACTAAATTGTGACTTCGTATATAATAACTGTGGGGGTTATTCTGGTTGGATCGGTTCTGTCCGCGTTCGAAAAAAAAATTTCTTCTGCGCTTGCGTACCACCCGCAATGCGCATGTGTGACAACAGCACACTGCTCGCGGACGCAACTCTCAAAAAGTTGAAATATAAATATAAATGTAATGAGGGTTCAATTGTAGATTTATTAAGGTAGACAAATGAGGTAATAGAAAGCAATTACAAAATCACACTTAGGAAAATTGGTTAATTACAGTATCAGAAGGTAACTTAAAAGGGAATAATTACAGGACCATATATGTGAAGCGTACGCCACCGTGCTCAGACGTACGCTTTCTCTCACGCTTTCTCTCACGGTTGGCAAAACACACTCAGTCTCCGAGTGAATAGTCTGAGAACCGTCCGAGCACGGTAGCGTACGCTCATATAAACGCCACTCCCCATTGTCGGCTTATCCCACCGTCCGTGTACGGATGTTCTGTGGGCAGACTCACGCTAACCGAAAGAGTGTGTGATCCGTTCGGTCCATCCGATCCAACCAGAATAGGGGCCTGTGTCACTCCAATAGAACTTTGCTCTCTGTCCAACATTGCAGTGGACAGACAGGGGAATTCCTGACTTTTTATTCCCCGCATATGTAGTTCAGCCTTATGGTAGTATTCCTCTGCACACCCAATACTTACCTGATGCCCTCACTTGTCTGATACCCAAACTTACCTGATACTAACAGTGGTATTCCCAATAAATAAATAAAAATCTCATAGTAAAGTAGTCGTAAATTTTTCATCTTTAACACTAACTTGTCACTCGTCTGAGCATTGTGTTATATGTTGATTTGTCATGTAAGTCTTGATTTTAACCCCTAAAAAATGTCACCTTGACCACAAGGGGTAAGCTCCTAATTGCCACCACAAAATAAAGGCTCATGGAACCCCCCATTTAACAATGATGAAAAAAATATTTTATTTTCCATCCCGCTCTGTCGCTCTTCTTCCACTCCCCGTCCCATCCCTATCTTTCTCTCTTTGTCTCTCGCCCTCTTCTGCCTCCCCTGTGTCTCCACCTCCGCCTCTTATTCCTTCTTCTCTCTCTTCCCTACCACCCAGGGCCTGATTAAAGGGGGGGGGGGGGGCACAGGGGGTCAGTCTATCTAGGGGCCTCCTGTGGTTGGCATTGATTTAAAAAAAAAATACTGGAGTTGACTAAGCGAATGTACCAAACGCCAACTAGCGAATGGATCGCGAGCACCACCCATTCACATGTCGAATTCGGCCGGACGGCATGCGAACGGTTATTTTATGTGAACATCCATTCGAATGCCTATGAGAACCTCCCCCATCATTCGATGGTCAGCGACCATTGAATGATGTGGAAAGCGCTCGCCCATGCATGAGAAGTCTAGACCACTTGTACATATGAGCAAAGAAAAGCAGGGATATGGGCAGGCGGCTGACATCCGGTTAAGTAAGCTGTCCAACCTATTTCCATATGCATGCCCTGCGTTTTCATGGGAATGACCCTAATCAGGCAGCAACACACCTCTCCACCCCCTGCTCGGAAGGCCAGGAGCAAGCACTCGGTGACTGGACTTCTTGCTAGGTTCGCTCACTCCCTGCATACAGACATGTGCAGAAATGGCTCTGCGCATGCGTATATGCACAACATTGGAACAAAAAAGCCGAATTTGTGTCTGAGCGAAGTGATCAGAATAAGACCCTAAGACTTTGCACAAGAGGTCAGAGGCTGAGAGGCTTGTGCTGAGCTCTGCTTGGAGGAGCTCATCATATGCTTCTCAGGCCCATGGAGGACAGCAACAGCAGCGGCCTCGTCATGGGAGGGTTTTTAATCAGAGGCAGCACTGAGCCTGTCAGGGCTCCTACAGAGTAAGGTACAGAGGGACAAACACAGGCTTTTCATGTAATATATATACAGTATATATATATATATATATATATATATATATATATATATATATATATATATATATATACACTCCAATATGACCGGCACTCAGGTCTTAGAAACAGTAAGCCAGGGAATCCTTGCTCCGGTGCCCTCAGACTAGAGGGAATGAATCCTCTGGATATATGCAGGGTAGAAATAAGCGGCACTCGGAGACTGACTCCGAGTGCCGCTTATTTCTACCCTGCATATATATATATATATATATATATATATATATATATATATATATACTGTACTGTATATGCTTATTTCAAACCCCCTCCCCTGCAGTTACTCATTGACCACGTTTATACTGCCTTTACTCTGTGTTTTGACAGTGTAATAGTCTCCCATGCAGTTTGCGGCCAGTAATGACAAGCGGGAGGGGGCCCCCCTGTCTAAAGTTTCCTGGGCCCCCCGAAGGCTTAATCCTGTCACCACCCCTTTCCTCACTTACATCTCTGTCCACCCTCTGCCCTTCTTCCCTATACCCTCTCCATCCCATAATGCCTTTACCCGTTTTTCACCATCTCCCCGTCCCCCTTTTCTTATCATCCATTGCCTCTCCCTTTCACAGACTCCCCATCACCCTCTGTCTCATCCCCATCACCCACTGCCTCCTGTCCATCACCTTATACCTCTCCCTGTCACCCACTGCATCACACATATGCTTTGGCACATGAGCATTGCAAATAAGTTACATTAACAGACCACCGATAATTGCTCAACTGATTTGCTTCCGAGCAATAACATAAATACCCCCACTGCGGTCACGCTTATCACATTAATAATTACAGGTTTAAGAAAAAAATACTGGCCAAAAAATGAAAGTTCCAATATGTCAGTAACAACTAGATTTCCAGTAGCTGTGCACTGACTGTGTCTCCACCTTTATACACATATAAACAGACACATAAAGGGAGAAAAACAGAAGGCATGCGTGTGATGCACTACATTGCACATGCCAATAAAAGGCAGCATATTAAATTCCTGATGGTCAGATACGTGGGCGTTAGGTTAGTAGGGTGGAGAGGCTTTATATAGATCCCAACTTACTGATATGGTAAGTAGGCAGATGTGCCAAACCTTGGAGAGAGATACAGTACCAGCCAATCAGCTCCAACTGCCATGTTACAGGCTGTGTGATTAATTGGTGCTTTCTCTGTCTCTATTTCTCTATCCAATGCCCACTTATACAGTAAGTAACACACCTACCGCATAACATCTGGGGTGAAATGTAATCGGATGAGAGATTCAGAAAGTGAGAGAATCGGTAAGAAATCTCCAGTTTTATTAAAGCGGCAACCAGTTTGATTTTGCAGTGTAAATGATTGCCGATTTAAAAAAAAACTGGAGATTTCTTACCAAATCTTTCACTTTCTGAATCTCTCGTCCTATTAAATTTACCCCCTGGTGTGTACATGAATGGCACATATTTATTTGAGTGTGTCTTGTGTTAACAAACCACAATATTTTGTAGAATATTTGTATAAATAGAAACAATTGCTCTATGAATGGATGGGTGGGTGGATGGATGGATTGATGTATGGATGGATAAATGGGTGGGTGGGGGAGTGGATGGATGGGTTGGTGGATAAATTGATTGATCCTTTCATCTGTTCTGGGCCCTGAAACTAATTCTCCAAAGGTCAACACACTTTTTTCATGTTTTTTTTCGGGGGCGACATATGTCGACATAGACTGGCATGGACACTGTATAAGTTTACCGCGTCCATTCCATATGCTTCGGGCACTCTATTATAATCTAACTCTATGCCCATGTGGATGGCAAAGTATTACCGCATTTATTTTACAAAATAATCATGAAAAACTCATGTCGACCTTTGTCGACCTTTTGACTGTTGACCAATAGTTGCCAACCTTTTGATTTATATAGATTTAAAGCCTGGATACCCTCTGCAGTCACCTATCTCACACGGGAGTAGTATAAAGCATAGGAAATAGATGACATGGAGCAGTTGCGCAAAGCACTAAATCAGCTTATGCTTGTTTTTCCATACCTCCCAACTTGACCTCCCGCAAGAGAGACACAACGCTCAGTTCCAGGACTTACCTCCCAACATGACCCCCCGCAAGAGAGACACAACGCTCTGTTCCAGGACTTACCTCCCAACATAACCTCCCGCAAGAGAGACACAGCGCTCTGTTCCAGGACTTACCTCCCAACATGACCTCTCGCAAGAGAGACACAATGCTCTGTTCCAGGACTTACCTCCCAACATGACCTCCCGCAAGGGAGACACAACGCTCAGTTCCAGGACTTACCTCCCAACTTGACCTCCCGCAAAAGAGACACAACGTTCAGTTCCAGGACTTACCTCCCAACATGACCCCCCGCAAGAGAGACACAACGCTCTGTTCCAGGACTTACCTCCCAACATAACCTCCCGCAAGAGAGACACAGCGCTCTGTACCAGGACTTACCTCCAAACATGACCTCTCGCAAGAGAGACACAATGCTCTGTTCCAGGACTTACATCCCAACATGACCTCCAGCAAGAGAGACACAAAGCTCAGTTCCAGGACTTACCTCCCAACTTGACCTCCCGCAAAAGCGACACAACGTTCAGTTCCAGGACTTACCTCCCAACATGACCTCCCGCAAGAGAGACACAACGCTCTGTTCCAGGACTTACCTCCTAACATGACCCCCAGCAAGAGAGACACAACGCTCTGTTCCAGGACTTACCTCCTAACATGACCCCCAGCAAGAGAGACACAACGCTCTGTTCCAGGACTTACCTCCCAACATGAACACCCGCAAGAGAGACACAACGCTCTGTTCCAGGACTTATCTCCCAACATGACCCCCCGCAAGAGAGACACAACGCTCTGTTCCAGGACTTCCCTCTTAATTTATGATTGCCATCACCTGCTTTGAACAGGTTAAGTGATAAGAAAGGTGTTTCACCACAGGAAATGGCAATCATAAATTGAGGGAGATGTGTAATTTTGTGAACTTATTTATTCCTATAATTATCTACAGTAGGTATGTATTATTTTTCTTGTGGGGAATACAGATGGGGCATGGCTCATCTTTGCAGGGGATGGCGATGGCGACGCCAGCCGCCATCCCCCGCCAGCAGCCATCTGTATAGCGAGATGGGGACGCGCGCGCATGAGAGGCGCGCGCGTCCCGCTTCCAGCGCTTCCCCCGGGTCACCGCTGGCTTGTCGGCGGTCACTCGGGGTCCCCGCCGCCTGCCCGCAGCCCCCCTAACACTGTCCGTCGCCCCGCCGATGGAGATTGAGACGTGCGTCTCAGTCAGATGGCGAGCCAGGCTGCTGGCGGATCGCCATCGGTGACGTTCTGGCGATTCGCCAGCAAAGAAGAGCCCGGCCCTATCTGTATGTTTTTTTTCTTGAGGAGGCCTTTGTGTGTGTATTATTTCCTACTTGTGTCCATGTGTGTGTTTTTTCATAAAAAAGTCTGTGATTTTTAAATTTTTCCAGTGGGAATCTATGTGTGTTTTATTTCTTACTGTGGGCATATCTATGTGCATGTGTTTACCCATACATGCCTTAAGGGGTTATTCTGGTTGATTCACAAGGCTGCGAATTGTCAGCCTTGCAAATCAATCGTGGGAGGACAACGACCATTCCCGTGGTAACCAATGTCTGGTCATGCAGGTTGCAAAAGTGAGTTTTAAGGTAATTGTTAGACCACACCCCTTATAATTAGACCACAACCCATATAATTGTGCCACGCCCCTTTTGGGGGCGTGCAAAATTTCTTCAATACCATATTATAAATAAATGGAAGGGGGGGGGGTGCATTCTTAACTGTTCTTGTTCGCACTGGGAGCCAAACTGTCCAAAAACAGCCCTGTGTACAATCTATAGATTGTAAAGGTGTGTACCCACGCATTGATTTTACTTTTGATTCGATTTTGATTTTCCCAATTCCACCCCCTTTCGATTTGGTTTTTGATTTCCATTCGATTTCACTTTCGATCTGCACTTTTGCATTCAATATTGATTTTGATATCGAATTTGATTTACATTCAAGGTACAGGGAGAAATTTACTAAGAATATGAATACGAAAAATAGTTTTTTTTTTAAAGTCACCCGGCCAAAACATTCACCCCCTGACCGGTCAGCCTGGGCAGGGGTCCTGGTGGAGTGGGGACCCCCCCAATGAAGGCTGGGACTAAAGCCTGGGGCTGTCCCCGATGCCCCTTGAACGATGGGCATCGGGCTGATAAAATGGTGCAAAAAAAAAAATTAACCTATTGTATATTGCTGTGGAACTATGAGTCTCAGCAAGCCTCCCCTGCACGCAAGGACTTGGAGAACCACAAGTCACAGTATACGGGGCATTAAAGGGCCCACTGGAACTTGTAGTTCCACAACAAGACAAGTAGTTAAATAAACCCACAGATACATAAGAACAGCAAAACTTTATTACATGTGACAGGTGACTTTAAAATAAAACTTATCGGACTTCCGAGGGCGTGGTTCCAGCAAGCGGCGTACCTGGGCACTCCGTGTCTCCTGCTGAGAGGCATCAATGCAGGGGAAGCTGGGCGGCAAAAAAAGACCCAGCAGACACACAGGACCGGAGATAAGAGCGGGCAAGGAGGTTATCATCCCGGCCCCTCCGCTGAAGTGGATCTCGGAGGTCTGAAGCACTTTCATAAGTGCTGTGAGGAAACCAGCGCCATATTGGGAGAGGTGCGTGCTGCAGCATATACCCCAAAGGAAACAATAATAACCCTGGAGTATCTGGGGAGAGTGGGAGAAGCTGGAGGAGACTAGCGGGGAGAGCAGTGGCAGGAGCCTTGTACACCAACAATGGAGAGGAGATATAACAAGTGGAGGAAAGGCTGCTGAGTGACGGGGGCCATATTGGAGGTGGAAGGAAAAAAGCTGAAGACATTTGCTGCAATCTCTGCCTGGCGTTTACATCTCACAAAGGACTGAAGACCAGGGTAAGAGAGAAATAGTAAAACTGCAGCTGTTAAGGCTATAATATAACAGGCATTTGTACCTAGGTGCATATACAGAAAGAAATTGGGATTGTATGTATTTAAAGTGAAAAGGAGTAAGAGTGCTAGTAATAAACTGGGATAAAAAGTAAAGCTGGGATTTGATACCAGTCAAAACAGAACCGATAACACTAAGGTGAACTGTGATCAAATAAAATATCTGAGCCCCAGGGAAAAGCACTACTTAAGCTCCCTATTTTTATCTCTCTCCACTTTGACACATTGGTGAACCCATAGGGTTAAAATGGAGAAATATGTTGCAAAGGTGGCAAAAGCCCCTAAAGGCTCACAAAATCAAAAGAAAAAAGATAAAGCAATACTCCTGACGAAACTCTGCAAATTTCCAGTACCCCAGCACAAAGAGCTAAAGAAATTTCTGATATACTTTCGGTCTTACTTGACACCAAACTGACCCCACTGAGGGCCTTATTTTGGTTCATTCTTTCTGACAAAATCCTTCTTAGATGGACAAAACCATGTGCACTGCAGGGGGGCAGATGTAACATGTGCAGAGAGAATTAGATTTGGGTGAGTAATTTTGTTTCTGTGCAGGGAAAATACTGACTGCTTTATTTTTACACTGCAATATAGATCTCACTTTGAAGTAAAACCCCACCCAAATCTAATTCTCTCTGCACATGTTACATCTGCCCCACCTGCAGTGCACATGGTTTTGCCCATCTAAGAAGGATTTTGTCAGAAAGAATGAACCAAAATAAGGCCCTGACTGAGGCGATTAATAAAATGTCGGAACAAATTTCACAGCATTCCGCCAGGCTGTTGGAAATGGAAAACAGGATATCCACATTGGAAGATGGCCGCCACTCAGCTACTAAACAAATACTATCACACGAAAATACTATAACAGCTTTGCTTGAAAAAGTAGAAGAAATGGAAAATCGAAATAGAAGAAGTAATGTGAGGCTTATTGGTTTACCTGAGAAGGTGAAACATAAGGATTTATTACAACTTGTCTCAGAGTGGCTACCAAATAAGCTGGGTATAGTAAAAATTGGGCTATTGCGCATCGTATTGGGCAAGAGCGGCAAGACATGCAACAACGCCCTAGACCAGTGATATTTAAAGTACTCAACTATCAGGACAAAGTAAAAATTATGGAGGCATATCGTAAAACCAGCTCTATAAATTATGAAACCTCCCGTATTCTGTTATTTCAAGACTTTTCCACCAAGAGACGCAAATTCTCTCCCGTGTGTAAAGAACTTTTTTTCCATGAAGATACGATTTGCCTAATTATATCCGGCTAAGCTACGAGTGATTTATGAAGAAAAGGTCCATCTTTTTGACACCTCAGAAGGGGCCCAGAATTTCCTCCAATCATTAAAAACAACCGTTTGATGAGGAGGTTAAGGGAGAATGAGAATATAGGTTGAATAATAGGGTCTTAATGACCAAAATCACATAACTAAAAGGCCTATATTCCGTAGGTTGTAGAAAAGGATGGAAATTTCCATTTAGCCTTTTGAGAAAATTAGGAAAATTGCTAAGAATTGTTTATATGAAAATCTTACTTATAATTTTTGTAGTAAATTTGTTTTTTTTTGTTTTTTCTTGAAAGTTGTTGCAGAATACAACAACGATCTTACTGGTGGCAGTTTTGGATTCATGCAAAACATAACTGTATTAAGAGAAATGTTCGTTTTTTGGTAGTTAAAGTGTTAAGATCACATCAAATAGTAAACAACTATATCCCATTGTCAATTGAGGGTTTCATATATGGTGGCCCACCTACTTGCTGGGATAGGGGGGGACCAGAAAAGGCAGACATATGGGCTGGCAAACACCATGCACAGGGAAAAAGATGACATTGAAAGTATCCAGTAGAGACCCTCAGACGACCTCAGTAAAAACCTGTTCAACACTGGTTTCTTGGAATGTAGAAGGGCTAAATACACCCTTGGAAAAGAAAAAAAGTTTTATCCCATCTTAAAAAATCTAGCCCTGATATTACATTTATACAAGAGACGTATTGGAAAATAACAGATCCAAATAACCTTAGGGATAAATGGATAGGGTAATATAGATCGGCGTCCTATATAACTAAATCTAGGGGGGTCTTGATAATATTCAGAAAGTCTCTTAACTATTCAATACTTTCAGAATGGGCAGACCCAGATCGAAGATTTTTCTTTCTGAAGGTGCTTATAGAAAATATTCCATATACATTAGCATGTATATATGCACCACCAAATAATAATAGGCTATTTTACTCAGATCTATATACCAAGCTGTAGGGATGGAAGGAAGGGGTCTTACTTATGGGGGGAGACTTTAACGCGATTTGATGATGCAAAAATACAAGATATTTTAGTTTCAGATCACGCCCCTATATTTTTGAATCTACGACTAGACAAGGCTATAACACAATCATTTAACTGGCGTTTTCCAGATTATCTCACAAATTCATTAGAGTTTGGGAATTATGTAAATCAAATATTTCTTAATTATGCCATGGATAATAACATACACAGTGAAGATATAAACTTGTTTTGGCAGGCTTCTAAGCCTGTGATACGAGGTCATATTTTGGCCTATACTTCTTCTCAGAAGAAGAAATATTTATCTAGAGTAAAAAAAGGATCTCTAGACGTATCTTTGGCATATTCTAGTTTATTGAATAATCCTTCTGAGCTGACCCATTCAATATACAAAGATGCAAAAACAGCATATGATAGCATAATCACAGAACGAGCAAATAGAAATATACAATTTACTAAAAATAGATACTTTAGATGGGGCAATCGACCAGGCAAATTATTAGCTAACTTAGTTAAAACAGCTAAGGGTTATAAACCTATTTCTTCACTAAGGCCAGTATTCAATGCCTCTGATTCGCCGGGTTTTCTGCGAATTTTCTCTCACAAAAAACAATTCACCCTATTCAATGACCAGAATTCGCTGTAAATGACGAGAGAATTACTGCCAATTCGCCATTTGCGATTCGCCACAATTCGCCGGTGTTTTTCAATGGGGTTTTTAGTGGAATTCGCCGGGAGTGTATTCAATGCTGAAATGGAGAACTGCTTTCTCCAGTGATTTTCACCATTATTCTCCAATTTGCATTCGGCATCTTTTTTTGGAGAACTGGAATGTGATTTTTCAAAATAAAGGCTTTTTTAATTTTCGATTTTTTGGTGTAAAAAAATCAGTTATTTAATTATTTGAAGAGTCTTGCTATTTTTTTTTTACTGGACAAGGATCACATAAATATATTTTTAATTTTAAAGTAATTTTTTTTAACGTACCATATGCAGGGGGGGGGGGGGGGCTGCTGGTCACATTACATATGCTGTGCTGCTGATTACATTACATATTGCAGGGGGGCCCTGCTGATCTCACATAAGGGCTGCAGGGACCCCTGCCTGCTGGTGGGTGGCATGCAGCGGGGTGGCAGCGCAGGGTTCAGTAGCGCTGGCGGGCAGGGGGGATCAGTGTGTGCCCTCTGCCTGGCAGTGTCTGATAGTAGTCAGCAGTGCCACAACCTGGAACCATCAGGCTGCCACTGACAGCAGCAGGGGGGATACAGGGGGAGAAGCAGCATATACACCCAGAGCACAGAACAGGGCACAAACTGCGCTCATCTGATGCCGGCCACTCACCGTTCTGAGCGCTGACAAACTCCACAGCAAGATACCCGATTACCAGCAGAGGCTGCCTGGGAGGGCATGCAGCAGGACTGTAGGAGTCTGGCGACGTGTGCGTAGTTTCCCCTGCAGGTTATCTCCCCCCTCTCCCTCTCCAACATCAGTGCACGCTCCCCTGAGCTGCAGCTCACAGCCAATGCCCGAGTCAGGCAGGATGTGAGGACTGATGTCCCGGCGGGGGAGCGCTCTGATGTCGCAGGGAGAGCTGCCAGGCTGAGGACGGGGACGGGTCCAGAAGCAGCAGACCTTTGGCTCCGGCAGCCACAGCACGGTGATAGCAGATGTCAGCGCTGGGACTGCTGGAGTCGGAGGTCTGCTGCTGCTGGACCTGTCCCCGTCCTCAGGCTGTGCAGGGCTCCTGGCAGCATCAGCGCGCTCCCCTGCCGTGTCTCCGCTCAATCCCCTGGCCGCAGCAGCAGGGGAGAGAGCCGAGTGCCATTCGCCGCAGAGGGTAATTATCGCCGCCAGGGGCGGAGAGCCCCTGACGCGCTGAATACAGTGGACGGGCGGATGCCGGTGAATCTCCCAGCAGGGAGAATCACGGCGAAAGTGCAGTGAATCCTACACAGGATTCGCTGCCACCCGCGACCCCTGGCCATTGAATACTGGCCTAAAAGTGGATTCAACTATTATCACTGATCAAGCCCAAATCACGGATACTTTTTGTCTAACTTTCAGTCACTATATCAAGCACCACCGGAGTATCCCCTAGACACAATTTTTTGATCAAGCAGAATTACCACAATTATCTACAGAACACAGAGAATTTCTAATATCACCTATCACAGATTTAGAAGTAGAAAATATTATTAAAACACTACCCCTTCACAAAACACCTGGGCCAGACGGTCTTTTAAGCCTCATACTATAAGCTATTAAAAATACAAATAATTCCACAATTAGTTAAATTGTATAATTCGATTTTAACGGGAAGACCTGCTCCGACTTATTGCAATGAAGCCAGAATAATAGTTATCTCTAAACCTAATAAAGACCCCACATTAGTTTCCTCTTAAAGGCCTATCTCGTTACTTAATCAAGATTTTAAAATATTTACTAAAATAATTGCCTCTCGCCTTCAAATTCTTCCCTATTTATTGACAACCCAACAGAAAGGATTCCTCAAGAACAGACATTCAGTTTATAATGTTAGGTCCTTAATTGCGGCTATGTATAAAACTTATTCTGCTCAGAATAAAAACACGATAATTCTCACATGTGACGCAGATAAAGCCTTCGAAAGGGTTTCATGGAAATATTCGGAAACACTCTTCCAAGTTCAAAATTATGGTAGAGAATTTATCCATGTTTTCCCAGACCCTATATCATACTCCTTCTGCATTCCTTACGGTGAATAATTTCAATACAAAGTCCTTTCAGTTAAGTAGAGGAACTTGACAAGGATGCCCCCTTTCCCCTTTACTGTTTAATATGGCGTAAGATCCATTCTTAAGAGCAATTTTGTTGAACAAGGAATGGAGGGGGATACAATTGGCAGAAACTGAATTAAAGGTATCTGCATTTGCAGACGATCTATTCATGTACATGACTAATCCTAAACAAGCAGTTCCTATATTAACATCAATACTGAGGGAGTTTGAGGTTTCAAGGTAAATTTTACGAAATCAGAGGCAATGACCCAGAGGCGAAATTAGGATGGGGAAATACCTTTCCTTTTAAGTGAGCCTCCAGACAAGGGATAACATATTTAGGAATTAAAATCTCACCACAACTTTCCAAGTTACCATATATACTCAAGTATAAGCCTACTTTTTCCAGAACATTTTTAATGCTGAAAAAGCCCCCCCCCCCCCCCTCGACTTATACTCGAGCGAGGGTCCCGCTTGAGTCAATAGGTTTTCCCAGTTTTTTGTTGTAAAATTAGGTGCCTCGGCTTATATTCGAGTCGACTTATATTCGAGTATATACGGTATGTACAATACATTTTGAACCAATATGGGACAGATCTAGAGCAGATTTTACTAGATGGGCGCATTTACCCGTATCCTATCTAGGATATATAAGTTATTTATTTAAAATGATTTATTTTCCGAAGTTCTTATATATTTTTCAAAGGCTTCCAATTATCCCATCAAAAAATGCTTTTGTAAGGTTTAATAAGGAACTTACGAAGTTCATATGGTCCGGTAAACGACCAAGGATTTCGTTATTTAAGATGCAACAAAAAAAGAGTTACAAGGGATAAATTTACCGTGCCTTAAGACATACGCAATAGCAGCAAATTATCGTATTGCCATAGATTGGATTACTGACACGGACACATTTGATAAAACCTCTGAGGAACAAAGTTTTGTTCCCGAAAAACACCTAAGTTTATTATTACATAAAACACAGAGGATTCTTCCGGAAGTAGTGAGAGATAATATTAAACACTACATGTAAGGCATGGAGGCTGACTAGATCAACATTGCATATATCTAAACAATTCTCTATTTTTCTTCCATTGTGTGGAAATCCAGATTTTCCACCTAGTCAGTTCTCACATATATTTAAGAGGTGGTACTTGGGAGGTCTGAAATATGTAGCTCAATTTTTAACAACAGATTCTTTAACCCCTTTATCATGTGTAGAGTTAAGAGATAAATACCCACACCAGCAGATATCAGAATTTGCATATAGCAAGGCTAGAAGTTATGTGCAAAATATAATAAGAGTCAGGACAAATGATGGATTGGGTATTTCGGATAGGTTAATACATATGAGACCAGACAAGCCTGCCTCAACTTCACACATTTACGACTTATGTCGATCAAGTAAAAAACAAGACCAGTCATTGAAAGGTATGATGAAGTGGCAGACGGACTTTCCGGAGCTTGATATGAAAAAAATGTTGAAAGGATATATCTTTTTGCATAGTAGCCTGAGATCAATGTCGTATGTGGAAATGCATCAAAAACTATTACATAGGGCGTACTTTACCCCAAGGTTGAAATATTTAATTGGAGGAGCCGAAGATGACAGGTGTTTTAAGTGTGGAGAACTTGGGGCAGACTTGGTTCACTGTATGTGGACGTGTAAAGTAGTACAAACACTTTGGTCCGCATTCCAGGATTATATTCAAGTGGTCTTAAATATAGACTTTACCTTTTGTAAATCTTGGATATTTTGGGGAATATACACCGCTCAAGAATGTAAGAAAATTACACCAGATATAAGAGTATTACTTATTAGGATGGCAGCGGATGTCAAGAAGACCATCTTATCACCATGGGTCTCGACAGCCCCGGGACCTATGAGTTTGGTCTTTCCCAGAATAATATACCTCTTTCAGATGGATTGGATGGAGACAGTACTTCAAAAGGAGAAACTAGCTACAAAATTTTTTGAAACTTGGTTACCATACTGTATATACGCACTCTGTCGGTCCCTCTGAAGGAGGCTTTGAGAAATTCTGGTACTTGTTTCCTAGCACGGCACCCATCGGGTCCCATCGCATACCTTAACTTAAGGTATGCGATGGGACCCGAGGGACCCGATTTCGGGCTTTTTTGGAGGTTTCCCGACAAATGTAAAATCGGGTCCATCGCATGCCATTATAATGCGACCGACGCGACCGACCCGATTTTACATTGTAAGCATTGTATGTAATGTTAAATTCCTATGTAAAATCGGGTCCATTGTATGCTATTATAATGGCATACAATGCGACCAATGCGATGGACCCGATTTTACATAGGAACCAATGTTAAATGGCCCTCCATACCCAATTTTTGATTGTATGCCCACCCTGATGGGTCATTTCTATGTGAAATGCCCCCCCCCATTGTTAACGGCACCCCATGATGAACGCCAACCGAAAGCATGGTGAGCGCAGCGAGCCCGCGAGGGGCGGCGGTACGCATCCTCCAACCTTTTCATACCCCCACTATCCACGTCAGCGTGGAGTTGACTTTATATAGTGTGGCGCTCGCCACACTATGTAACATCAACTCCACGCCGACGTGGATAGTGGAGGTATGAAAAGGTCGGAGGACGCATACCGCCGCCCCTCGAGGGCTTGCTGCACTCGCCACGCTTCGGGTTCACGTTGATCATGGCGTGGCGTTAACAATAGGGGGCATACAATGAAAATGGGGTCTGGGGGTCATTTAACATTGGGGCCAATGTAAAATCGGGTCTCAGGGACCATTTAACATTGGTTCCAATGTAAAAAATCGGGTCAGTCGGGTCAAACGTATTGCATGCAATTTGATTACATGCAATGCGATTGACCCGATTTTTGCAACCCGATTGCATACAATTAAAATCGGTGGCGCCGTGCTAGGAAACATGTACCGAAATTATTTTTTAAGTACAACTTGGTATATTACAGAATCACTGGATAGAGAGCCCCCGTTTTAGAGTTATGGAAAGTATTGCATATCTCATGTAAATTGATGAAGATGATGGATTATATATGGGTCAAAATGTATATCCCTGTCTTTATGTATATCCCTGTCCCCTCTTTATGTTTTAGAACTCTCGATGTAAGAACAATGTAAGATAATATAGAAAATTTATGGATATTTAACACTATATATGTATGGTAATGTTTTTAATGTTAATAAAAATTTAATTTAAAAAAAAGAATATGAATACGAAAAATTGTTTTTTTTACAAGGCCAAAGCATTCACCCCCTGACCGGTCAGCCTGGGCAGGACACATAAGGAAAGCAAAACTTTATTACATACACAGCCCTTTCATACAGATACTTACCTATCTTGAGCCCGTTGGTAGCTGTCATCCATCCATCCATCCGTGCGTCCGTTCCTGAAGAAATCCAGGGGGTACCTGTGGAAGGAAACCATACTTACCAGGGTCCTCCGGCGTAGATCATGTCCTCTTCATTCCAGTACCATCCTCAGGGAGAAGAAAAATATCAAACCGCTGAAACTCGAACCAAGACGGACTTTGGAGGAGCAGCCGGAGGATGTTGGTTTACCTCCGGTGGCTCCTCCTCCCGAATGCCGCTATTGGCCAGCTTGTGGCCTAGTGGCTCCTGATTGACTGCTAGGCCGCAATCAGTTAAGTAGATTCCGATTAATTGCCCATAGCAACATCACATGTAAAGTAGAATACACATCTTGGTAAATTTCCCCCAATGCCTCCTATTGTAAAGCACAACGGAATATGCTGCACTATATAAGAAACTGTTAATAAATAAATACATAATACTGTATTCAACAATTGTTTATAGAATGAGGATACAGATGAAGGGGAGCACTGAAACACTTGTAAATGCAAATAAAGGTAGAAATGACAGGAAACACTGAGAATTCAGAATATGCACAAAAATATAAGGAAACAATTGCAGATTAGTCACAATGACAGAGGAATGTAATGTCCGGACAACTGAAGGAACTGAATTTAACCTGGTGAATAAAAGATGTCTTTTAGTTTAGCAGGCACAAAAAAGGAGTTCTCAGGAACACATGGGGGGAAATGTAATAGGATGAGAGATTTGGTAAGAAATCTCCAGTTTTTTTTTTAAAGCATTTACACTGCAAAATCAAACTGGGTTTGCAGTGGAAAAAGATTTCAGACCAAGGGCGAAATGTAATAGGGGCGATTTTTTGATTGCATCAAATCGCACTTTTCAAAATCCCCTTTCTTGCTGCGAATTCGCATATTTAATGAGAGGCAAATTTGCGGCAAAAAAGTGCGATATGGTGCGATTTTTAGTCATGAAAATATGCAAATTTGAGAACATGTGAGATTTTTTTTTTCTAAAAAAATAAATGGCGTGAGGTCTCCCTCCTGAGCATAACCAGCCCCAGGCTCATTGAGCTGGACCTGGTTCCAAAAATATGGGGGACAAAAAGTGTAGGGGTCCCCCGTATTTCTGAAACCAGCCCCGGACTCTTGGACTGCTCCTGGTTCCACAAATACAGGGGACAAAAAATCTGGGCGTCCCCCGTATTTTGAAACCAGCACCGGGCTCCAACAGCCCGCAGTGTCATGCTACAGCCAGGGGACACTTTATCCATAAGTTCCCCCGACCATACCATGAGCACCGTGGCTGGTCAGCCTTGGACGGAGTACCTGGGGGAGTGGGGACCCCCCCAATAAAGGGGTCCCCCCAGGCTTCACCCATCCAGGGCTGAAGTCTGGAGCTGTCACCGGCGTCCGGCCTGAGAGGGTGAAATCATTCATACATAACATTGCTTTATACAGGTGAACTACAAGTGCCAGCAGCCCTCTCCCGCATGCAGGGACTTGGCAAACCACAAGTCCCGGCATGCGGGGCATTAATGGGCCTGCTGGGACTTGTAGTCCACCTGTAAAAAGAATGTTAAAATAAAACACACACACACAGTGTGTTTATTACACACACACACACACACACACCTCATTTTTACACTATAGAGGCTGCTGGCATCGTTGGCTGAAAACGTCTCCATGGAGATGCATTGAGCCAACCACGCTAACAGCCTCTATAGCGCTGTGACAGCGCTATAGAAGCTGTTTGCAGTGCCAGAGGAAGCCGGCTCACCCCGCTGTCAGTGCAGGGAAGGCTGGTTGTGGAGGACGGAGGCAGCACTGGTCCCTGGTTCGGTAAGTATGTTGGTGTAAAAGTGAGGTGTGTGTGTATAATAAAGTTGTACTTTTCTGTGTGTGTGTTTTATTTTAACATTCTTTTTACAGGTGGACTACAAGCCCATTAATGCCCCGCATGCTGGGACTTGTGGTTCGCCAAGTCCCAGCATGCGGGGGAGGCCTCATGGCACTTGTAGTTCACCTGTATAAAGCAATGTTATCTATGAATGATTTAACCCTATCAAGCTGGCGTCCAAAGCCCACAGATGCCGGTGACAGCCCCGGGCTTCAGTCCTGGACGAGTGAAGCCTGGGGGGAGGACCCAGGTACCCCGTCCAAGGCTGACCGGCCCGGTGCTAGTTTCAAACTACGGGGACCCCCAGATTTTTTTTACCCCGCATTTTTGGAACCAGGACCAGGCCAAGAGTCCGGGGCTAGTTTCAGAAATACAGGGGACCCCTACACTTTTTGTCCTCTGTATTTTTGGAACCAGGTCCGGCTCAATGAGCCCAGGGCTAGTTATGCTCAGGAGGGGCGACCCCACTCCATTTTTTATTTTATTTGAACTTTTACACATTTTTAAAGACAGAATCATGCATAGATCTCAATGATCTGTGCATGGTTCTGTGAAATTCACCTGTCAGAACCTGGTCTAATTTTTTGGCACCCTATTACATGTGTGATTTGTATCCATTATAATGGGAAAACATCTGGATGCGAATTGAAGTGTGACTGAAAATCACCACTTCAAAATGTGCGATTTTGCGGCAAGAAAAAAAAAAAAAATCTGGAAACCCCCCTTTAGAAATCCTGCGTTTGCCCCTGGACACACGAACATTCAGAAAAAGCATTCACTGCTGCATCCTGTCTCACAGCCCAGCAGCAGCTACAGATGCACCGCTGCTGGCTGCAACACAAGTGGTACTAGGAGGGAGACATCCTGTTCCCTATTGCTGGTATTAGGAGGGTTCCTGAGATAGAGCAAATGTATGCAAGTTGGAATAGCAGCGATCATATTTGGATCCCACTGTCAGGGCCGTATTAACAATGGGCCTGATGGAGCTACAGCTCCAGGCCCACTCTCCAAATAGGCCCAAATTTGTAGCTGAGTGTCAGAGCTTTCCAACAAGCCTGGCCCCACGTTGCTAGCCCCCCGGGAACTGGAGACACCGCCAGGCAAAGCTGGAACATTTTCCCCATAGGATAACATGAGACCCGCTAATTCCGACCCCCACCTGGTTCCAATGGCATCACAGAAGCTTGAGGTTGATCTCAGTCTAACCCAAATTGCTGGACCTTCAATATGATACCAGGTTGGTCCATATGGGTTCATTGGTTCCAGAGATATTGCAAGTAAACCGATTATTTCATTTCTGAAATGTAATTTCATGGCTGTTCATGTTGTTTGAGGACAGATTTCTCTAGAACCAAATGGCCCAGTTTTACAGGACCAAAATCATTTGAAAATCATTTGAAGCCCACATCTAAATGGGAAAGTTGGTTCCGAAGATATAGCTGGTTGTTTAAAGGGAGGGGTGGTGGGGGGGGGGGGGGGTAGTTTTCTCTCATCACACCAGAAAATGCAGGAATTATGCTGGTGTAATAGGGGCCAGCTTGGGTAAATCCCTGCATCTTCTGGTGTTAAAGGGGTATTATTTCAAATAGCCGGGACCTGCATTGCTCTGAAAACAGCCGGGCAGCCTCCTGCTCTCTGTCTGGCTGTAATTTCTGCCCCAGTTACTGCAAGCAAGTATTCCCCCTTGGCAATGAGCATGCAATCCCACATAGCAATGAGCATGGAACCCATGGCAATGAGCATATAGGTAAGCAGCACTTATGTAGCATAATTTTTATTAGGCATTATGGTGTTTGGCTTAATATGTAATGGACATTATGCTATGTGGCTTAACATGCAATGGGCATTATGGTGTAAATTTGGCGCGCAATGCCCCTGTTTATGAAGCATATTGTGCATTATTGCTCAATCTGTTTGGTATAGTGTGTATTTTGGCTCAATCCATGTGGCAAAATGGGAATTTTGCCTTGATCTGTTGGTATAACGTGAATTTTGACTCAATCCGTGTGCCATAGTGTGAATTTCGGCTCAGTCGGTGTGAATTTTTGCTCATTCCATGTGGCATAATGTGTAAGAGGCAAGTACAGTATTAAGGGGTTACTATTTTGTTGCATGATTTGTATAAGGAGTATATGAGGTCCAGTATGATATGCCGGTGGTCGGAATCCCAACGGTCGAAATACCGACGCCGGAATCCCGACCGCCACAATGCCGACAAGGGGGGGCTGTGGATCGCTCCCCCTTGCAGGCACACTGCGCTGGCCACGCAGCGAGCCCGGTGCCTCGCTACGCTCGGCACACTATTTTATTCTCCCTCTATGGGTGTCGTGGACACCCAAAGAGGGACAAAGTGCCGGCATTGCGGCGGTCGGGATTTCGGCATCGGTATTTCGACCGTCGGGATTCCGACCGCCGACATATTGACCGCATCCCGGTATATAGTGTGGTAAACCCCGCAAGTATCTTAGGATCTTAGGACATCAGCATCCTGTGGGTGCACCTTTGGAGGGCACCGCCAATATATCTTACTGCATTTTTCCTATGCCATCCCCCTGCCTTTTCCAGGCATATGTAATTAGTTGAAAGTATTTACACAAATAGATACATACCCATGAGCTGACCATCCAACCAGAACACTGGCCACGCCCCCCACATTATTAGATGCTGGCCACAACCCCTATTATTGTGCATAATATGCCCTTGATAATTTCCAGCTCCAGGCCCATTTAGACCTTAATCTGGCTCTGCCCACTGTGAACCACACAGGTGCTTATATACTGTACATGCGCCCTCCTCTAACATCCTTAAAAACAGTCTGCTGTAAGGGGGCGGACATTTTGTTGGAGGCATTGTACAGTAGCAGCAGGAAGAGCGGGGGGGGGGGGGGGGGGGGGCAATTGTGTTGGGCGGAGCTGCCAAAATGTTCCGGCAATGGGGGAGATTATATAGTATAGCTAGATTGAAGAGAAGATTATTGTATGTTACTGTAACAGTTGAGTATTTTAAGGGTTTTTAAGATAAAATTTGTTGCACGGCATATCAGCGTGCACTATATTAATACCCCTGTCAGAGGTTATCACTGCAACAAGTGGAGATTAGACTCTATTTAAATAGGTGTGCCTAGTATTTCCATCTGTACTGAACCCTTACCAGCCATGTGAGGAGGGCATGAGTCACCCACGCCTAAACCAAGCACAGATAAGTGCTCTATGGGTATTTGATTTCAGTTATCACGTTGTAAAGTATTTAACTGTTTGCATTCTATATATTAACTGTATTATGTGCGGGTTTTTGTTGTCAGAAAATGACGATAGTCTAATTATAGACAAAAATTATAGACAAACTAGAAGTGGGTTCCTGCCTGTACCTCTGCTTTTAACCCCTTGGGTGGTATGCCTGGAAATTTTCCGGGCATACCACTTTGCATTAGGTGCACAACAGTGATGCCTCCAGCGGAGCACCACTGGTGCACTACTTTTAGGGGTTCCCCCACCCCCTCCGCGATTGTACCCCGGAACTCCCCTGCCGCCATTCACTGTTAGCATCAGTGATGTACTGTAGGCGGCAGGCTCGGGGATGGTTGGTGCGGCTCGGGGGGGGGGGGGACTTGGGAGAGTTCAGGCACCCAAGTCCTCCCGAGCCGCCGCAAAACATCCCCGAGCCTGCTGCCTATGTGATGACTGACAGACGGCAGGGGGAAGAGGCAGCAGCGGAGGTGAGGGGGGGGGGGGGCGGAGGTGAGGAAGTGAAGGTGGGGGCGGCTACCTACCATCTGTGGTGGGTTTTGCTGGGGCAGGAAAAACCTGCCCTAGTAGGTTTGTCCTGCCCCAGCAAAACCCACCACTCAAGGGGTTAATGAAAGGAATAAAATTCAGACAGTTAATGGTCATTAGGGATATATGCTTATTATACTAAGGACAATGGGCCCAACCAGAACAGCTTATCTCACCCATCTGCTGTATGTACTCCATAGAGGTGAGCAGGACAATCAGCACTGTACATCAGGTATGGCCCTCCAGCTCCTGTGAATCTACACATCCCAGCATGCCTTGCCAATGTGTTAGCATTCCCAAATAGCAAAACTGTGGCAAGGCATTATGGGACTTGTAGTTTCACAACAGCTGGAGGGCCATAGTTTGCCCATGCCTGCTGTAGATGGTACTATAATGAGAAGTCATAGACCTAGACCAGTGGGGTATATGGTCATTAAGTTGACACATATAAGGTCGACATGCCATGTGTCAACCACTGAAGGTTGACACATGAAATAGGATGACTTTGCTATGGTCATCAGGGTTGGAAGATCGGCAAAAGCATTAGGTCGACAATGGCAAGGTTGACAGTCAAAAGGATGACACGGGTTTACACTGGGTTGTGTAGGGAGGATAGAATATTTTGTTAGGAGCAGCGAAGCACCGGGCCCTAAGCATGGCGAGGGGATACGGAACACTTTTACGGCGTCAATGTCGACTTTGTTCACATTCAGGTCAATTTTTTTTGGACTGTCGACTTTGCCATAGTCGCCCTAATCTTGTGTCGATCTTCCAACCCTTATGACCTTAGCCATGTTGACCTTTAGTGGTTGACCCAATGAATGTCCAATTAATATGGCTCGACCTAGTGATCCATACCAGACCAGCGGTTCCCAAACTTTTTTCTCTCCCATACCCCTGTATTGGGCTTTTCACACCACACCTCTTAATTTGAAATATCCACAGTACTTATGAGTGGAGTGGAAGTGAGCGTATGTGTGTCCTTATATTATGGAGTAGCGGAGGAGTAGTGTGCGGTCAGGAATCGGGCCCCTCTTTGTCTGGCCCCTGGCTGTGTACTGTCTCTTGTAGCGGAGGAGTATTGTGCGGTCAGGAATCGGGCCCCTCTGTGTCTGGCCGCTGGCTGTGTACTGTCTCCAGGGTTCCTACTAACCCCTGTAGGATTAATGCAGCTGCTTCCTCCACCCGTGCCAGCCTGGGGCAGATGATCACTGATGTCGGAGGGCAGCAAGGGTAACTTCTAATGTATTGCTGGCCATGCCCCCATATCAACTAAAACAGGGGCATGGCCTAGTGTGAGTGAGGCCATGCCCCCTGATTGCTAGGTTACACCCCCAAATTTTGTGCAGAAGTCCCACGCTACACCTTTCAAAGTTTGCATTGTGTTGTGAATAAGACGCTAACTTGATAAAGTGAGTTTTTAGAAGTGAGAGATGTTGCTCATAGCAACCAGACAGGTTCTATCCTCTAGAATGTGTTTGATAAATGATACGTAGGATCTGATTGGTTGCTATATGGAACATTTATATAAAAAAAAAAAAATCACACTGTAGGAATATGACCCCTAAGATGGTAGAAGATTCGCACCCAATCGGCATGTACAGAGGTGCTGCCTGGCGTGATTATAGCATGTACAACTGTGGCGTTGCAGAAGCTGGTATTTGCTGTGTAATAACAATGTCGTCCCTTCCCTATAATCCCCTTATCTACAGATGCTGGTGGCTACGTGGGTCAGCCCTCTGACAAATCCAACCATGAACAATAAAAGCGTACATAATGTTGTCAGAACTTGGCTTTGGGCGTTTCCAGACCTCCCAACCACACCACATAGAGAATTGTACAGTGAGTGATGGCTGTCTGCAGAACGGGAAGACAGAGATCAAAGACATCAAACTCCCTGCAGACCCCCAAACACCCTCAGATGGCCTATGGACTAAGCCATGAAGAGAGAGCAAGTGAATGGGAGTAAAGTATCAAACAACAAGCTCCTAACTGTCAGTTAGGATCTGATTGGCTGGTACATTGGGGTCTATGTATTAAAGCCTTGGAGAGAGATACAGTGGACAGAGATAAAGTATCATCCAATCTGCTCCTAACTGACATGTTACAGGCAGTTGACAGGAGCTGGTTGATTGGTATTTTATTTCTGTCCACTTTATCTCTCTCCAAGGGCCAGATGCACTAATCTTCAAAAGTGATAAAATGGAGAGTGATAAACAACTAGCCAATCAGCTCCTGCCTGACATTTTTCAAACACAGTCTGGGACATGACAGGTAGGAGCTGATTGGCTGGCTGTTTATCACTCTCCCTTTTATCACTTTTGAAGCTTAGTGCATCTGGGCCCAAGACTTAGTACACAGAATCCACAATCTGTTTCCTCTCTTCAAGGCTTAAGGCCCCCATACACTGCGGAGACTTCTCCCCTCGGAAAAGTCCCACGCAGTTGCTCCCGTGAGCCGCCCAGGTCCTCCCCCCGCAGCAGGATATATTGCATGCAATCCCTGCCGAGCCTGCCCGGATCCAGAAGCAATCCCGCAGATTGCTTCTCCAGCCAAGGTGACTTGGAGGGTCCTGTGCGATGCTCATGGGAGCACACATCGCATCGGAACCGCTGTCATTCACCTTCAATTCACAGGAAAAGAGCCCAAATCGTATGTATCGCCTAGTGCAGGGGTTCCCAATCTTTTTGAATCACAGCACCCCTAGAGTATCAGAATTTTTTCATGGCACCCCTAGGCCAAAGAAAAAAAAAGCAGAATAAATATAACATTAAGTAGATTGGGTTTCTATGTGATCCTTCTGGTCAGTTATGTGGTAAAGGGCAGGAGTTGCTTCTGTTTGTACACATTGTATGATTGGCAGCCACTAGCACTGGTTTTGCCCATAAACAATTAACCATAAAAAATCTGAATTGGTCCTGGACCACCAACCTGGGGCACCCTTGCAAGTGTCCTGAGGCACCCCTGGGAGCCACGGCACACAGTTTGGGAACCACTGGCCTAGTGTATGGAGGCCATTACACCTTGGATAACATTTATCTTGCTCATTCAATGTGACATCTCCGGCCACTGAACAGGAGTTAACATTTTAATACATTTTATTTCAAAATTCCTACATTCTGGATCTTCTAGATCAGTCCTTCCCAAGTCCTCGAGTACCCCCTACAGGTCACATTTTCTAGGTCGCCTTTGGATTGGACAGTTGGTGTTACACCGTGCACCGGCTGGATGACTTAGAAAACCAGTACTGTTAGGGGTATATCAGGCCGAGGTTCTAGATAACTGATCTCATACTGTACCTGTACTTTGAAAAGTCATTATTTAGTGCTCGGTGCTTTTCTACACTCTTGAAACATTTTATGCTTTTCTTTATTCATTAAATAAAATACATTATATACACATTTGTATCCATAATATATTATAGCATTTAATACAACATTTATTCATCTCATAGCTGCTTCTGTGACTACATATACTTACATAATAAATATAATATACAGTAGAAAGTATTTATGACATCATAAAAGCCACACCCTGATTGGTTATGGTGTTGCCAGCAATACCACTTTAGACCATCAGAGGCGTATTTTTAAACAGGTAATATTTAATGTATATATAATATATATATATAAAATTATTACGATATTATACAGTACAGTGATCACCAGGATTCACCTTCCCACTGTAATCTCCCTTTTGATCACATCCCCACCACCCCCTCATTTTACACGTTCCTGACTAGAGGGGGTGTTAAGTGCTGATATACTGTAGTTCAGTTCTTTGCATTCTACTTAGACCAGTAGGTGGCGCTCTTCGCAATCCTTGTCCGCAGAAGAACACAGGCCTTTGGTGCTCAGTTTTTAAAACACCATACCAAGATTCTTTTGTACGTAGTGACCTCAGGAGCCCCTATCACTGAATGTCAGTTATAGGATTAAACCCATCATAGGATACCAGTATTAGGTTTGGCCAGAAAACCAACTGGCTCATGAACACTGTTTACAGTAAACGCACTGAAATTCATATATGAGTGCACAGGATTCTGGGTAGTCCTCATAGTTAGACAGCTGCGACATTGTAAATTCCGCTTCTAATGCCGCATTTTTGTATGCAGTAGAGAATCTGTTTAGAGAAGGAAAATCACATTAGTATGATAATCTGAACTGCATATCCACAGCAATCGCTTTCAGGCTGCATTTTCTCTTCCAACAATTTTCTTTCTTCTAGCAACTGTCTATACTGTTCCTTACATTTGTATTCTAGGATAGAAGTGCAAAATCAGCAGGGTTGCCTACCCTCCCAGATTGGCCAGGAGGGTCTCGGAAATCAGTCCCCCTCCCGGCCCCCGGTAAGAGAGACAAGCATCCCGCAAAACCGCCTGGCTCCTGCGACCCCCCCGCCGGCACTCGCGACCCCCCCTCGGGGGCCCGTGGGTCAAACGACGCAAGTAGCGCAGTTTTAGCCCTGCCGCCCGCAGTGCAATGCCAAAAAAAGGAAATTGCACGTCGGGGCGTGGCTAAAATGGAGCTATCGCTCTGACCACGCCCCCAACAAGTAGCCGTCTGTGTGGGCCCTCCCCACCCCTTTTCACTCCCGGCGCCTCCTGGAAAGGGCAGCCAGAAAGTTGGTAAGTATGCATCAGTGGTTGTTCCAGAGGGGGTGCTGCAGCACAGACCAAAATTCAAATAGGAGAGCCACACCAACTGCCAGTGAATCAGTTTGCAATGGCAATTGGTGGTAGTTGCTGTGCCTCCCCAATTTGAATTTTGAACGGCAGTTCCTCCTCTGGAGCCTCTCCTACCTTGCATTTTTCTACATGGGGTTCTTCATATATATCTCTAGAATAGGCATGTCTACGTGGGTCGCCGGGGTGCTCAGGCACCCCCTAATGACCAGCACATTCACACCTCCACCACCGCCTCCGGCCCCCAACCCACAGCCCGGTGCAGTCTGTCCACAGCCTTGGAGGAGATAGACACTACAGGTCTGTCAGAGGAGCGCAGTATGCCCAGCGCTACCCAGAAGTGCTGATTCCAGGAGCGTTGGCGTGCTGTTAGAAAGGATCCCCCATGGGCGAGGAGCATGTACCCCCTCCCCACCCTGGCAACAAGCATTTAGGTCCCCTTGGCAATGAGTATGTAAGTCCAATTATGTTTAATGGGCATTACGGTGTGTGGCATTATGTGTAATGGGCATTACGGTGTGTGGCATTATGTGTAATGGGCATTATGGTGTGTGGTGTTATGTGTAATGGGCATTATGGTGTGTGGCATTATGTGTAATGGGCATTATGGTGTGTGGTGTTATGTGTAATGGGCATTATGGTGTGTGGTGTTATGTTTAATGGGCATTACGATGTGTGGCATTATGTGTAATGGGCATTACGGTGTGTGGCATTATGTGTAATGGGCATTATGGTGTGTGGTGTTATGTGTAATGGGCATTATGGTGTGTGGGATTATGTGTAATGGACATTATGGTGTGTGGGATAATGTGTAATGGGCATCACAGTGTGTGGCATTATGTGTAATGGGCATTATGGTGTGTGGTATTATGTGTAATGGGCATCACAGTGTGTGGCATTCTGTGTAATGGACATTACACTGTAATTTTTTTCAGCTGTGCCTATTTCTACTGTACAGTATGTGTGGGGCGAAGGATTCATTCTGAAGCCCATATACATAAATTTAGTTTGCAATGATGCCCAGTAGGTGTTTTATAGGTAAGCCCAGTAGGCAATTATAGACAAGCCCCTCCAAAGGCGCACCCCCTAAAATATTGGCTGCGCATACCTACAGTATGCTCTGTAGACTGCGATATAATGGACATTAAGTCAGGGAAATCATAATCTTAGCCCCGCATATGTGCCGCTTCTCTATGGCAGCACAGTAGACTCTTGCATTGCATTGCTAATCAACTGCTGTGTGAATCAGGTCTGAATCAGGCACATAGTGAATACTTTCTACTATAGGATAGAAAAAAAGTATATTCACTTACCGAAAAGATTGATGTAATAATTGAAATTCCACCAAGAATAGAAGCAAGCGAAATGAGAATGATGCCCCAGTCTGGAAGACCAGTTGATACAGCTGTAATAAATAAAGGGAATATTTGAATATAGGTCTACCTACTTATTATTCCTTATGTGTACAGATTAACTACAGTGTAATAACAGACGTACCAGAGCTCACTCCCGTAGTTACATTTGTGCTGGCATTGACCAGTGTTGATGTTGGCTGGCTGCTTGTTCCACTCGTAGCTCTTGATGTGCTGATAGATGTCACCGTCTGGCTAGAGAGTGATGTCACTGTTTTGGTAGAGTTGGTACTTGCAACGGCAGAATTGCTGCTGGAGGATATTTTATTGCTGGTCACACTAGAAGAAGATGTCACTGGGTTGGTTGGCACTGTCTTAGTACTGGTAATAGTAGTTGATGACATTGTAGTGCTGTTAGTGATAGGAGTCTGGATACTAGTTGCATTGGTGGAAGAGGTCACTGTGCTGGCTGAGGTTGGTTTAGTGCTGCTCACTGTAGAGGAAGATGATGCAGTGCTGTTAGTGATAGGAGTTGGGATACTGGTTGTAGTGGTGGGAGAGGTCACTGTGTTGGCTGAGGCTGGTTTAGTACTGCTCATTGTAGTGGAAGATGATGCAGTGCTGTTAGTGATAGGATTCTGGATACTGGTTGCAGTGGTGGAAGAGGTCACTGTGTTGGTTGAGGCTGGTTTAGTACTGCTCACTGTAGTGGAAGATGATGCAGTGTTGTTAGTGATAGGAGTCTGGATACTAGTTGCAGTGGTGGAAGAGGTCACTGTGCTGGCTGAGGTTGGTTTAGTGCTGCTCACTGTAGAGGAAGATGATGCAGTGCTGTTAGTGATAGGAGTTGGGATACTGGTTGTAGTGGTGGGAGAGGTCACTGTGTTGGCTGAGGCTGGTTTAGTACTGCTCACTGTAGTGGAAGATGATGCAGTGCTGTTAGTGAAAGGAGTCTGGATACTGGTTGCAGTGGTGGGAGAGGTCACTATGTTGGCTGAGGCTGGTTTAGTACTGCTCACTGTATTGGAAGAGGATGCAGTGCTGTTAGTGATAGGAGTCTGGATACTAGTTGCAGTGGTGGAAGAGGTCACTGTGTTGGCTGAGACTGGTTTAGTACTGCTCACTGTAGTGGAAGATGATGCAGTGCTGTTAGTGATAGGAATCTGGATACTGGTTGCAGTGGTGGACGAGGTCACTGTGTTGGCTGAGGCAGGTTTAGTACTGCTCACTGTAGTGGAAGATGATGCAGTATTGTTAGTGATAGGAGTCTGGATACTGGTTGCAGTGGTGGGAGAGGTCACTGTGTTGGCTGAGGCTGGTTTAGTACTGCTCACTGTAGTGGAAGATGATGCAGTGCTGTTAGTGATAGGAGTCTGGATACTGGTTGCTGTGGTGGAAGAGGTCAGTGTGTTGGTTGAGACTGGTTTAGTACTGCTCACTGTAGTGGAAGATGATGCAGTGTTGTTAGTGATGGGATTCTGGATACTGGTTGCAGTGGTGGAAGAGGTCACTGTGTTGGTTGAGGCTGGTTTAATACTGCTCACTGTAGTGGAAGATGATGCAATGGTGTTAGTGATAGGAGTCTGGATACTGGTTGCTGTGGTGGAAGAGGCCACTGTGTTGGTTGAGGCTTGTTTAGTACTGCCCACTGTAGTGGAAGATGATGCAGTGCTGTTAGTAATAGGAGTCTGGATACTAGTTGCAGAGGTTGAAGAGGTCACTATGTTGGCTGAGGCTGGTTTAGTGCTGCTCACTGTAGTGGAGGATGATGCAGTGCTGTTAGTAATATGAGTCTGGATAATGGTAGTACTAGAAGAAGGAGTCTCTGTGTTGGCTGAGGCTGGTTTAGCACTGCTCACTGTAGTGGAAGATGATGCAGTGCTGTTAGTGATAGGAGTCTGGATACTGGTTGCAGTGGTGGAAGAGGCCACTGTGTTGGTTGAGGTTGGTTTAGTACTGCTCATTGTAGTGGAAGATGATGCAGTGCTGTTAGTGATAGGAGTCTGGATACTGGTTGCTGTGGTGGAAGAAGTCAGTGTGTTGGCTGAGGCTGCTTTAGTGCTGCTCACTGTAGAGGAAGATGATGTAGTGCTGTTAGTGATAGGAGTCTGGATAATGGTTGCAGTGGTGGAAGAGGCCACTGTGTTGGTTGAGGTTGGTTCAGTACTGCTCACTGTAGTGTAAGATGATGCATTGCTGTTAGTGACAGGAGTCTGGATACTGGTTCCAGTAGTGGAAGAGGCCACCGTGTTGGTTGAAGCTGGTTTAGTGCTGCTCACTGTAGTGGAAGATGATGCAGTGCTGTTAGTAATATGAGTCTGGATACCAGTAGTACTAGAGGAAGAAGTCTCTGTGTTGGTTGAGGTTGGTTTAGTACTGCTCACTGTAGTGGAAGATGATGCAGTGCTGTTAGAGGCTGTATTACTGGTGGTAACTGTCTCAATGTTTCCTCCAGTTTGGCCCCTCGTACTTGAACTTGAAGAAGACAATACATTTGCTGATAAGGGTTTGCTAGTTTGTTCTGTAATGGGGGTAATTCCTGTGCTACTCCCTGATTGGCCATTTGCTGTAGGGATTGTTGAGGCCACTTTAGTTTCTGCATTTGTTGATACAGTGCTACCTGTGCTGCTGGGGGAGGTCTGGATGCTTGTACCCAGGCTAGATGATCCTAGTGTGCTTGCTGATGGTGGTTGGCTACTACTTTCAGTATAGGATGTTGATGGGCTGTTGGTTGTAGATGATTGAGTACCAGTTTCTGTGCTAGAGGAAATTATTGCACTATTTGTAGTTGGCTGGTTGCTTGTTCCAGAAATACTAGCTGTGTTGCTGGGTGAGGTTTGGATGCTTGTACCCTGACTAGAAGATACGAGTGTGCTTGCTGATGAAGGATGGCTACTACTTTCAGTATGTGATGTTGATACGCTGCTGGTTACAAGCGATTGGGTACCAGTTTCTGTACTGGAAGATGTGAATACTTTATTTGAAGATGGCTCATTACTTGTTCCAGAAGTAATAGATGTACTGATAGACGCAGAATGTCCACTTGTACCAAGACTGGAAGATATCATTGTGTGGGCTGATGGTGGTTGGCTACTACTTTCAGTATGTGATGTTGATAGGCTGCTGGATACAAGAGATTGGGTACCAGTTTCTGTACTGGAGGATGTGAACACATTATGTGTTGTTGGCTCGTTACTGGTTCCAGAAGTGATAGATGCACTGCTGGAGGCAGAAGGACCACTTGTACCAAGACTGGAAGAGATTATTGTGTGGGCTGATGGTGGTTGGCTACTACTTTCACTATGGAATGTTGATGGGCTGCTGGTTGTAAGTGGTTGAGTTCCAGTATTTGTGGTGGAAGAACTGATTGCACTATTTGTAGGTGGCTGGTTGCTGGTTTCAGAAATGCTAGCTGTGTTGCTGGTTAAGGTTTGGATGCTTGCTGATGGTGGTTGGCTACTACTTTCAGTATGTGATGTTGATAGGCTGCTGGTTACAAGAGATTGGGTACCAGTTTCTGTACTGGAAGAATGGAATACATTACTTGTAGATGGCTCGTTACTGGTTCCAGAAGTAATAGATGCACTGCTGGAGGCAGAATGACCACTTGTACCCAGACTGGAAGATATCAATGTGTGGGCTGATGGTGGTTGGCTACTACTTTCAGTATGTGATGTTGATAGGCTGCTGGTCACAAGTGATTGGGTACCAGTTTCTGTACTCGAGGATGTGAATACATTACTTGTATTTGGCTCGTTACTGGTTCCAGAAGTAATATATGCAGTGCTAGAGGCAGATTGACCACTTGTTCCAATAGTAGAAGATATAATTGTGTGGGCTGATGGTGGTTGGCTACTACTTTCAGTATGTGATGTTGATAGGCTGCTGGTTACGAGCGATTGGGTACCAGTTTCTGTACTGGAGGAATGGAATACATTACTTGTAGATGGCTCGTTACTCGTTCCAGAAGTAATAGATGCACTGCTGGAGGCAGAAGGACCACTTGCACCAAGACTAGAAGATATCAATGTGTGGGCTGATGGTGGTTGGCTACTACTTTCAGTATGTGATGTTGATAGGCTGCTGGTCACAAGTGATTGGGTACCAGTTTCTGTACTCGAGGATGTGAATACATTACTTGTATTTGGCTCGTTACTGGTTCCAGAAGTAATAGATGCACTGCTGGAGGTAGAAGGACCACTTGTACCAAGACTAGAAGATATCAATGTGTGGGCTGATGGTGGTTGGCTACTACTTTCAGTATGTGATGTTGATAGGCTGCTGGTCACAAGTGATTGGGTACCAGTTTCTGTACTCGAGGATGTGAATACATTACTTGTATTTGGCTCGTTACTGGTTCCAGAAGTAATAGATGCACTGCTGGAGGTAGAAGGACCACTTGTACCCAGACTGGAAGATACTAGCGTGTGGGCTGATGGTGGTTGGCTACTACTTTCAGTATGTGATGTTGATAGGCTGCTGGTTACAAGTGATTGGGTACCAGTTTCTGTACTGGAGGATGTGAATACATTACTTGTATTTGGCTCGTTACTGGTTCCAGAAGTAATAGATGCACTGCTGGAGGCAGGAGGACCACTTGTACCCAGACTGGAAGATATTAGCGTTTGGGCTGATGGTGGTTGGCTACTACTTTCAGTATGTGATGTTGATAGGCTGCTGGTCACAAGTGATTGGGTACCAGTTTCTGTTCTGGAGGATGTGAATACATTACTTGTATTTGGCTCGTTACTGGTTCCAGAAGTAATAGATGCACTGCTGGAGGCAGAAGGACCACTTGTACCCAGACTGGAAGATACTAGCGTGTGGGCTGATGGTGGTTGGCTACTACTTTCAGTATGTGATGTTGATAGGCTGCTGGTTACAAGTGATTGGGTAACAGTTTCTGTACTGGAGGATGTGAATACATTACTTGTATTTGGCTCGTTACTGGTTCCAGGCGTAATAGATGCACTGCTGGAGGCAGGAGGACCACTTGTTCCAAGACTGGAAGATTCTAGCATGTGGGTTGATGGTGGTTGGCTACTACTTTCAGAATGGAATGCTGATGGACTGTTGGTTATAAATGATTGGGTACCAGTTTCTGTGTTGGAAGAAGTGAATACATTACTTGTATTAGGCTCGTTACTGGTTCCAGAAGTAATAGATGCACTGCTGGAGGCAGAATGACCACTTGTACCAAGACTGGAAGATACTAGAGTGTGGGTTGATGGTGGTTGGCTACTAATTTCACTATTTGAGGTTACTGTGTTGCTTGTTTCGAATGATTTGCCAGTGCTTCCTGTACTTAAAGAACTGAATATTTCAGTTTGAAATGAATTGTTTGAAGTTTCAATGACACTTGCTGTATTGCTGGGTAATGCAGTTGAACCACTGGTGTCAATACTAAAATGTGTAACTGTACCAGCTGATGATGGATGACTACTTGTTTCAGAAATAGATGGTGTAGCCGTGTTGGTCACTGGATGGGTACCTATTTCAGTACTCAAATATGTAACTGCGTTAGTTAATGGTTGTTGACTACTGGCCTCGCTACTTGAGGAAAGAGTTGTGTTAATGGTAGACTGAATTTTTTCTCTGACACTGGTCAAAGTCTCTGCACTGGATGATCCTGATGGCACACTAGTCCCAGAGGTAGATGTAACATGGTTACTTGTCCCAGTATCAAAAGGTGTTGACGTTTCTGTGGATGTGAGTGATGTAGAAACAGTAGCACTTGCCGGACTACTAGCGGTATACGAAGAGCTATGAAGAACCGTACTAGAAACTGTTGGTGTGCTAGTTGACGTCTGCTGCTGGGCGCTTGACCCAGTACTAGATAAAGTCACAGTTTCACTGGTTGATGTTGATTTAGTACTGGTCCCAGTTGTGGATGTACTTGCAGTTGTTGGGTTAGTGCTGGGGGCTGTGCTTGATGTAGCTCCTGTGCTACTAGTAGAGACTGGAGGGCTGCTTGTCGCTGGAGGATTGATTGCATTGGTTATCTGGGCGATTATTTTTGCTATAGCTTGAGTCAATGCAGTAATTAAACTTTGTATGGTACTCAGTATTGAAGAAGTGCTACTTTGCCCTTCCACTCGAGGCACTGTGGAGAAACACACATAGTTATTAAACATGCAGTACTGTATGAGCTATTATATTTCAGTAACATATTGTTTTCATCCTAAACACTATTTCTTGAACGTGGCAGATGTTAATATTTTAATCAACGTATGTAGTACATCACACATGTTTTCATAAACTTCTGCTGTAAATGTAAAAAAAAGAATGTGACTTAAGTCAGCATTTTTGTGTCAGATTGGGAGGTGAAGGGCCCCCTGGGGGGTGGGGGTCAGTGTGTGATGTCAGGTGCTGGGGCATCACAATGTGGGCGGGTTTGGGATGTGATGGCTTGAGGTGGCGGATGTACTGTTGCACTTCGTGATTGTCTACATATTTTGGCACCCCACCCGTCAGTTCTGGTTTTGCCAATCACATGGTTCATAGATAATTTTATCTGGTCCTGAACCACCGCCCGCATCACCCCAGGGTTCCCCAGAGCACCCAGTTTGTAAACCACTGCTCTACTATTTTAAGGGTAGCAAGCTCAGGGTGTACAATAGCATGAACTAGAACAAGAAGATCACAAACATGCCATGTAAACCAAATAGTTAACTAAGGTGAGGCAGTGCATACAGGTTTCTGTCCGGCGTGCAAATCTTGCACTTCTTGTTCTGTAGATTGCAATATATGAACTATAGGGTACCTGAATCGATAAGATAATGAATGAAGCAAAGGCCAAAGAATGTTGTTGTCAAAACATTAAAGAACAATTGTTGCCATTGATTTACCTATGGTAGAGTGTAAGGGCCGATGGGGTGCAGTAGGGGACCATTTTGGGGGCGTCAAAACAGCATTGCGAAGCGTGGTCTGAACAACGCCCTGACAGTTGGAATCAGATATCGATATCTCTTCTGTGGCTGACTCCCCCTCCCTAACATCCTTTTTGCAAGTGTCACACCCTGTATTAGAACCCATGATATGTATTACTGGAGATATGTATCTTGCCTCCGGGGGAACTGGGACAAACTTATGTCACTGCTTCCGCATATTATGCTCTGACAGTGACAAACTCCTGGACTCATTAGCTTATTTATGAGTATCCTGTACCCCAATTTGGGATATATAATAACACTATAGTTAGTGGGGAGACAGGTATCTGGGGCTAAGAATCATAGTTGTGGCTGGAGCACTGTTCTTAACCCATAAGCAGGGGCGTAACTAGATATTTGTAGGCCCCATAGCAAACATTTGTAAGGGCTCCCTATTTAGCAACTGATGGTGATAAATGTATGTAAAACATATTACTTAGAAAGTAAAGATGGGCCCCCTTCAGCTCTGGGCCCCATAGCAGCTGCACCCCTTGCACCTATGGTAGTTACGCCCTTGGCCATAAGCCAATGTTGCTGTGAGAGATCCTCAAAATATCCACAAAAAACGACAGTGCCACTCACAGCGACTGATCTTTTTTTGGGGTGCAATATTTAACGAAACTTCAATGAATTGGCTTGTCTGTATTTGTATTTATTAACTATGGGGTGCTCAAACTATTTTGCTCTGGGACCCCGTCAGACAATAACAATTATTACAGGACCCCAGCAAGTTATTACCGAACGGCTGCCACATTTGTGGTCAGGGAAGTGAAATGACAGCTTTTGTGACAGGAATGCAGTGGGTAATGGGGGGGGGGGGGGGGGGAAGGATAAGGGTGACAGGGGGATGGAAGATGGAAGTAGTGCATGTTTACTTAATGAGTTATACCCTGTCCCCCCTCCACAGACACGTTAGCCTGATGATCAGCAACATAGAGTCGTGACCCCATACTGAGGTGGTCGGGACCCACTTTGGGCTCAGGACCCACAGTTTGAGAACCGCTGGGTTAACTATTGACGTGTCATTTCTATCAGTGACTGTATATACCGTGGATCAATACTGAACATATTTAAATCTCTTTATGCCGCTTTGAAACAACTTTTACAGTTTGAGATACCGCACCATTCCGTTTACCTTAATGGCAAGATTTATAAAGAGAAAATAGCGGCATTTATAATATACAGGCAATAAATGCTATTGACTTATTTGCTATTCTGAGTTTTTAACATTTCATTTTAGTCATGTACTGTATTAAGTGTTTGTAAATCATAAATATGATGTGGAAAGCAAAGGTATCCTGAGTTTTTCATGGGTGGAGAGCACATATAAACTCAACATTTATTGCATTCATTTTATGCGTTAGCCGTATTAAGCGCAGTGGATATACTTTGTATGCTTTTATCTGTTCCCAATTACGGGATGTTTCATCAGTCCCAATTACCTCTGGCAGCTTTAGAGGTTAAGGTGCGTACACACGGGGGCGATTTTGTCCAAAATCGCGGGAAATATGGTCGCTGAGTGACCATATTGCCCGCAATGAGAGTGTGCACCGGTGATATATCGCCGGGTGCGCGCTCCCGTTTTTGCCCCTGTGGTAATCGCTGGTCGCAGGAACATGCTCCTGCGACCAGCTGATTACCACTGCCGGGCTCCCCCGGCAGTTTCGCTGAGCAATATATCTCCCCGTGTGTACACAGCATTACTCATGTATTTGTATTGATCTCGGGAGCGTGAGTGACATATTTTGTGCAAACAAAGGGGCCCAGGCTAAGACCAGCTTTGCATTCCGGGGGTTTGTAAATGAAACCTGCGTAGCAGCCCTCATGCTAACCTATTAGGGCTGCGATGCAGATGGAAATAAGGAAATGGATCTGCGGCAGATCTTAGAGATACTGTGCCAGTAATCCTTCTTCATGCCCCAGTCTAACATGGCTTATATTCATTAAACTAAGGGTCTGATTCACACTGGTTCGGTAAACAGCCGAATCCCCTCATCACCATGCTAGGGGAAGTGTTCAATAACACATCCCCTCGAATTCGTCCGCTAGCAGGAGAAATACTAGCAGGAGAAATCGTTTGATGGTTGCTGACATCAAATGACTTTTCCTGCCTTTAGAAGAAAAAAAAAGTCTGAACTGACTTTTATTTGCCTCGGTGTCCGCTGAAGGGGGGCAGGAGCTGATTTCCTGTGCCATCAGCTGCCCTCCCCTGACAGGCATCGGCTTGTCTGCGCCCCCATGGGAACGACAAGCATTTTCATGGGGATCCCAATAAAATGGTGTTCCCATGGTGCAGCGCCGTGTCCGCCCCTGGCCCTCCCTCCCCATAACGAACGGCGTGACAAGTATGTAACTCGCCGAAGCTGTTCGGTGCTGGGGTCCGCACATGTGCAATATGGGCATGTGCAGATGCCCAGCTATCGGAACGAGGAAGGGATACTGTATGTGAAATCCAGGTACTCTGGGAAAAGAATTGGAGATAGCTACTGTAGATCGGTGGTATATTTCCCCGACAGTCATTACTCAGACGTCAGAATCCCGACTGCACAGCGTGGGGAGAGCAATGAAGCCCCTTGCGGGCACGCTGCACTCGCCACCTATTTTATTCTCCCTCTATGGCGTGGACCCCCATGAGGGAGCAGTCGGGATTCCGACGTGGGAGGAATGACTGTCAGAATCCCGACTGTCGGGGAGCCTTCCGGCACCCCTGTAGATCTACCCCCCACCGAATACTGTACATCAGCCATGGCATATCATGTATTATCCTGAATCTCTCACTATGGGCCAGATGTACTAAGCTTCAAAAGCGATAAAATGGAGAGTGATAAACAGCCAGACAATCAGCTCCTGCCTGGCATGTCACAGACTGCGTTTGAAAAATGTCAGGCAGGAGCTGATTGGTTGATTGTTTATCACTCTCCATTTTATCACTTTTGAAGCTTAGTGTATCTGGCCCTATATTATAGAGGCGTACCGGGTGTTTCACTCACACAGACCTGAAGCCAATGGGACACAATCCAGGGTTTCCCAAACGCCACCATAACAGTCCAGTTTTTAATGGATATCCGTGCTTGAAAGCAGGTGACTTAATTAGTACCTCAGTCAATTTGATTTAACAGTCTGGACTCTAGCATGGATATCCTTAAAACCTGGACTGCAAAATTTTGGAGTTTGGGAAATATTTATATTAATAGACGTGCTCAGGAGACCAAAAGCCATGCACCCAAGGGCCATCATAATGGTAATTACATCTGCCTCTTGTATGGTTCTGGGATAATGGGTCAATGATGTCTAGGTTGACAGTTAAAAGGTCGACCACTATTGGTCAACGGTGACTAAGTCAACACCTAAATGGTCAGCATACCATAGGTCAACAGTGACAGACGGTCGACACAAGCTTGAGGTCGACATCGGCATGGTCAACACTTACAAGGTCAACATGCGTTTTCAAGGGTTTTGCGTCTACAGTATGTCCACATATGTCAGCATGGACACCGAATAAGTGTACCGTGCATGATGACCTTTTGTCAATGTCGACTGCTTTCATGTTGACTTTCTGCTGTCGACTAAGTGTCTACCTAGACATTGGCTGTGCCACACCGTAAGACAGACATCCATTAGATAAAGCCAAAAGGCAGCATACTTCTATAACAGCATAAAGGCATCTGCAACATCCCAGCGTGATCATAAACTTTACAAGAAGGAGTTGCGGCATCTTCCAGACAAGACCAAAGGCTGATTACGTCCAGTGCAGCACATATACCACAGTTGCAGTGGAGATGATACCGGGAAGTTGTCCAAACATAAGAGGAGCACCATGTCCTATATTAAAAAACTCAATCCAAACTCGGCCCTCAGGACCCCACACAGTGCATGTTATGGAGGCCTCCTCACAGAATCACAAGTCAAATAAATAGCTTCCACCTGCGGCACTTTTAAAATGCGTCAATAAGTAATGAACGGTCATGAAATGTCAGGTGACCTGGAGAACGTGCGGGGTCCTGAGGACAGAGTTTGAGAACCCCTGCGATGGAGCAACGAGTGCAGTAGTTGCATAAAAGTAAAAATATAGACTACACACATAAATTAAAGCAGTGGTAGCCAACCCTAGCCCTCGAGAGTAACCAACAGTTCACATTTTCCAGACAACCTAGCTGCTGCACAGCTGCACTCATTAATCACTGACACATTTTAAAAGATACACAGATGGAGCTAATTAGCTCACTTGTGATTCTGTGAGGAGACCTGCAAAACATGCACTGTTGGTAGCTCTCGAGGACTAGGGTTGGCTACCCCAGAATTAAAGTATATATATATATATAGATAGATAGATAGATAGATAGATAGATAGATAGATAGATAGATAGATAGATATAGGTGTACATATTAATATTAAATGTACAAAACAGCGAATACGTTAGGTGGATATGTCTCGTATTCTTACCTATGACAAATATTGTACATCAATTTGATAAATACTGTATAGTACTATCACTAATGATATGTCATTAACTGTATTAGACATTGCAGGGTTTAATATGACTAATAAAGGCATATATTAGACATTTCCAGTTTTAATATGACTAATAAAGGCATATATTAGAAATTGACGGGTTTAATAGGATTAATAAAGGCATATATTTTGCTTACCAGCCAACAGCAGTAAAATCCCCACGGTAATCATTTTGGTAGTCCCCAAAAAATGCATATTAAATAAATATTAAATAAAAGGATCCGGCAGAAAAAGAGAGCAGGCTGGAGGGTGAGATGCTTCAGCCCTCTGTAACACAACAATGTAACTACGTTTCCAGTATGAACAATTAGTTTCTTGGCTGTGTTTAACCTGTATCTATATATACAGACACATATGAATCAGGGAGTCAACGAAGGCGTGTGTGTGTGTGACTTGTGACATCATACTGTACATGCCAATTACAGGTGACATATTTGTTCCTAGAGGCCACATATCTGGGTGCTAGGTGAGGGTGGAGATGCTAATAATAGAATTTTACTGAATGATGTGATTAGGACCGCTCGTACTGGCCCGGGAAGCTGCACATATTTCTGTATATACTAGCTGAGGAATCCAAGGGTGCCTGGGTTCGGTGGTGCATTTAGCATTACTTGAATGTTATCCTTTTTTTGTTTTAAGCTTAACTGCTCGCCATGACCATGGTGTGACCGGCATACATCTGTCTGTGGCGGTCCCATGTTGTGACTGGCATATACCTCTCTGTGGTGGTCCCATGTTGTGACCGGCATACATCTGTCTGTGGTGGTCCCATGTTGTGACCGGCATACATCTGTCTGTGGTGGTCCCATGTTGTGACCGGCATACATCTGTCTGTGGTGGTCCCATGTTGTGACCGGCATACATCTGTCTGTGGTGGTCCCATGTTGTGACCAGCATACATCTGTCTGTGGTGGTCCCATGTTGTGACCAGCATACATCTGTCTGTGGTGGTCCCATGTTGAGACTGGCATATACCTCTCTGTGGTGGGCCCATGGTGTGACCGGCATATACCTCTCTGTGGTGGTCCCATGTTGTGACTGGCATATACCTCTCTGTGGTGGTCCCATGTTGTGACTGGCATATACCTCTCTGTGGCGGTCCCATGGTGTGACCGGCATACATTTGTCTGTGGTGGTCCCATGTTGTGACTGGCATATACCTCTCTGTGGTGGGCCCATGTTGTGACCGGCATACATCTGTCTGTGGTGGTCCCATGTTGTGACCGGTATACATCTGTCTGTGGTGGTCCCATGTTGTGACCGGCATACATCTGTCTGTGGTGGTCCCATGTTGTGACCGGCATACATCTGTCTGTGGTGGTCCCATGTTGTGACCGGCATACATCTGTCTGTGGTGGTCCCATGTTGTGACCTGTCTGAGCACAGTTTTTTTCTTTAATCCTGTGTCCTCTACGCCCTTTATGTTATGCAACTCTGCCATATCTTGCATCCCTGACCCACTTTGTAGTGGACGGACCCCTTTTTGGGCCCCCGGGACCCCGGCAGTGTTGAAATTACAGGTGTTGTGGTTGTGAACCTAATCTGGACCCAATGTTATGCAACTTTGCCATATGTTGCTTCCCTGACCCACTTTTTGTAGTGGCTGGACCTCTTTTTAGGTCCCAGGGACCCCACAGGGGTGCTAGTGGTGTCTTACCCCAACAGTATTTTTTTCCAGATTGCAAGTGATAGATGTACCAGGTGTGGTGTAAATTGCTGCAGTCATTCCGGAGTTATGCTGGATAACTTGCTTCCCTGACCCGGTTTGTGAAGTGGCTTGACCCCTTTTTTGACCCCCCCCCCTCTCCGGGACCTCCACCGGGCGGTAGTGGTATCTTACCACCACAGTATTTTTTTTTTCAGAATGTAAGTCATGCATGTACCATGTAAATTAATTAATTATTTAATGTGTGAGCTTGACTGAATTACCACCCAGACTATGTGGGTAATTCAGACCAGCTCGCTCGGCTGCGTATATTCACTGCCTGCTGAGGTAAATTAATTAATACGAATGCCCCGGCGAGTGTAAAACTCGCCAAAGGTGTTGGCTCTGGGGGTGTGCACATGCAAATGAGCACTCCCCCCACCATCGAACACGGGCCGAATTCACTACTCACTGACCAGGTCTCAGTCGGACCCTATGTTGCATAACATTTTTGGAAATTGACTTGCAGAAAGTTTGCCCACAATTACAGGTTATATTCTGTGACATTATGGGACAACAAATAACAGCACAATTATTGTATTTACATTACTTTAAAACACCTTTAATAAAACCCACCAACCTAAAACATGTGTGAATCAGATCAGCAGGAAATAGAATTATTGCCAAGTCTAACCAGTTTCCCAAACCCAACCACAGGCAATTTACCTCTCTCTAATGCCCCATACATACGGTACAATTTGGTATCTTCTTCTATTTGCAAAAAGCAAAAGCAAAATTGAATCGAAATCGAATGGACATTGAAGGTTTTCAGTTGCATCTGATGGCGATTCAATCCCGATGCGTGACCGGCGGGATCGAAATCGAATATAAAAATAGAATGTGCAGGCAAGACTATATAAGTACAGTTTTGCGTGCCGTTTTATTCAATCCCGATTTAATCCCAATCCAATCAAGATCAAATTGCAAGCAAAGTCGCACCATGTGTACACCCCTTAAAACCAATAACGTGACCAAAAAACTGTTTTTTTTTTTAATTATTATTATTATTATTATTATTATTATTATTATTATTATTCAAATTTGAGCCCTTGTTTCCCAATCTCGTCCTCAAGGCACACTTATATCCCTTTTACACCAGTCCGGGGTGGGGCGCGGTGTAAATGGGCTGAAAAAAAAATAGCGCGGGTACTGTTCCCCAGGAATCTGACCCGGCAAATGTTCAGGGTCGGACACGGGGCTTATCTGGGGCTCCTGGTGGTGTAAATGGTCATTATCCGGGTTATTTGGTGGGGAGAAGGCAGCGAAGAGCTGATTGGTGCTTCTGCGGCTCTGGCAGATGATGTCATCTGCCAGAGACCCACACAGGGCACATGACAGCGCATGGAGCATCGCAGCAGCAGAAGCAGCGTTACCACGCTGTTTGCAGCCTGTACCGTACACTACAGCAACAGTCAGTGCTGGAAGCACTCTCCCCAGTGTGTTTACAGCCTCATCTGCAGCAACACAAGCTGGCTGTCACACAGTGTGTCCCACAGCATCATCCTCAGCCTGACTGTTCGGCAGACCCCATCCCCTCCCTTTTCCCTGTCTTGTGACCTCATCTCAAACAGCCCAAAAGGTCAGTTTTTAATGACACCAGCAAGGAAAGACGGGGCTAATCCGTTTTCAGTGTAAAAGGGCATTACACGGGAATAACCCGGATTGAAGTGCAGTGTAAATGGGGTCTGAGGCAGGGCATGCCCTGGCAATTTCCTGTTTTCAATTTCCCGGGTCCTACCCGGCATTCTGCTGTAAAAGTGGTATAACAATCCAGGTTATAAGGATAGCCATTCTTGAGCCCAAGCTAGTATGGTGGTGCAATGTCAATAAGAAGTAATGGTACTTATGTATTATCTGGGCTCCCATGTTAAATGCACCCCATTTTTTCATACCCCTACTATCCAACTACGCATGGAGTTGATTTTATATAGTGTGGCGAGCGCAACGAGCCACCATGCCCGAAGCGTGGCAAGCGCAGCGAGCCCCGCGAGGGGACGTGGTCTCATAAGAAAAACAGGAGCCCAGATATTACATAAGTACCGAAGTAATTTACTATATTTTACATAAATAATTCATGTTTCATATCAGTTCAGTTTAAAATATGGGTAACTGTGTTTGGGTAGGGTATGGTTGGTAGGCTTTATGGTATAACATGGGAACTGGGAGTGTTTATTAATCTGGATATTCTCATCTTCTTATCTAATCTTGTCCAAATGGTAATTCACTGAAAAAGTTATATATAGTAGAAATCGAAATGTTACCATAGAAATAAAAGAAACGCGTCATTGCTCTATATCCGTCAATGTCTCACCCAGATTGTAAATAGATTACATTTTAGTTGAGACTACAAGGCGAGGAAAGACCTTAGTGTAAAAATATTATATGTACAGTATGGCGGGACTTTTCTCCAAGGAATCCTTGGTCAACAGATACACGAACCTAACCAGTGGCGGTTTTTACTTATGGGCTGCAGGGCTACAGCCCCCTCTAGGTAAAATCCACCACTGTAGTGAAGCCAGATGCAGTCTGTGAGACTGCACTGGCTTCACTGTGACTGGCATTGACGTCTTATTGGAAGTCCGACCTGCCAGTCACCCAAGGCAGTCCCATTGGGAGGTGTTCCCTCTTTCCGGGACGCCTTTCTGCAAGCTGCCGTGCAAATTCGCCGATTGTGCATGTGCAGTACCGATAGATAGATAGATAGATAGATAGATAGATAGAAAAAAAAAACTTTCTAAAAGTGATCTAGACAGATCACATAGAAACAGCAAACAAATTGCCCCGTGTGTATGGTCCATATGATTTACTGACGTTTGTAGGGAAAACGAATTGTTTTATAAACTATAAATACAGAAAGAGGAGAGAAATTTTAAAAATAAACTTCACACAATTATCATTCAACACAAAAATTCACGTAGATCTTATGCCATACATACAAACACACCTAAACACACACGCACACTTAAGGGGCATACACACGTAGAGATCTATGCTAAGCAATTTTGCTAAGCTATTTTGCTAAGCTATTTTGCTGGTGTCAAGATCTCCCATGGGGAGCACATACACATGCAGAGATTTGTGCTAAGTGATTTTGCTAAGCGATTTTGCTAAGCAATTTTGCTTAAGCAAAAAAAGTCAGGGTAATGGTTCAGAATGAAAGATTGTGATCAGTATCTCTCATTCTGTACACACAGAGAGATTTGCAGTCATTTGCTAAGCAATCTGACTAGATTGTGACTGCATGCACTGACTTAGTTAGCAAGAGATATTTAATCTCTCGGAGCATACACACGGAGAGATCTGTGCTTACTTTCTAAGCAATCTAGTCAGATTGCTTAGAAAATAGCACAAATTTGCTCCGTGTGTACACCCCTTTACACTCACACTCACACACACACGTATATATTTATACATTTTAAGATTTTAAGAGAAACTATTTTATAATATTTATCATTTTTACTTATTTGGTAAATATGATAGATACTGTAGATAGATACGACAGACAGACAGACAGACAGACAGACAGACAGATATATAGACAGACAGACAGACAGACAGACAGACAGACAGACAGACAGATAGATAGATAGATAGATAGATAGATAGATAGATAGATAGATAGGTAGATACTGTAGATAGATACTGTAGATAAATATATAGATAGATAGATAGATAGATAGATAGATAGATAGATATGGTAGATAGATACTGTAGATAGATAGATAGATAGATAGATAGATAGATAGATAGATAGATAGATAGATAGATAGATAGATATGGTAGATAGATACTGTAGATAGATAGGTAGATACGGTAGATAGATACTGTAGATAGATAGATAGATAGATAGATAGATAGATAGATAGATAGATAGATAGATATGACTAATGCTACTAGTATTTTTTTTACTACTTAACAACATGAATGAAGTCAGCCTTGCCGGTTATATCCCGATGAGCAAGATACCTCCTGTACGTCATGAATATCCAACCTAGTCCCTACTTTTAGATTTCGGTTGATGTAATGAAAAGAACAAAAGAATGCCAGCGGTGACCTCGTATTACACAATCGGACTTCAGCAATAGAAGGGCATCATAAAACACTCCTGAGACTAATCAGACCTCGCCTTATTTATGAAATAAGAAGTCTTGCCACTTATAAGCCCTGGGCTAAACATTGCTCAGTGAATTATTTGGTATTTTGTATAACACAATGACCTCCGCCTGGTCTTATAAATAGGAAGGGGAGAAGAATGACGCTCAGATACAGCTGATAGATTGAAAGATTCATAAAACTATATTATGAAGAGTTTGTGGTTACAGGTATATAAAAGGCAAAAGTGGAACAACATTCAACATAACACCTGTAATACAATAAAGCGTTATTAACCCTTTGAGCTCTGTAAGAGTTGTACAAAGTATTTGCTAAACATTCCAGCGTCGTTCACATTTGTTATATAAATTCAAATACAAATTGTTGTGTCAAAAAGATATTTCCTATATAAGGTAAACATTACAGGCAGTGTTTAAAGTGGTCATGCAGAAGTGGGGGAACTCATTTCTCTATGCCACCTAATTACCCCCCCCCCCCTCCCCCTATTAGGCAGAGACAGGGCCAGTGGTAAGGTTTATGACCTCCCCCTGCAAACTAGAATGCTTTTCTGTGAGAATTACTGTGCAGGGCCAATGTGGAGGGTAAAATGTTCCATCTCACCATAAGAGGTGGTGGAACTCAGTTCCACCCCGTCCCCCCTCACTTTAACCCCTGAATACAGGTCACAAGGATGAATATCAATGTTGGCCAATTTTTACAACTATTTTGATAGATTTTCTTGGCACTCAAAGGGTTAAGTTGTGTAAGTGAGCGTAGAAATTCGTTTTAAGCTGATTGCAAGGATTAACAGCCAAACAGGAGATAATGTAATTAGCGGAACGTATGAGCCGCCAGTTAGAAGCACTGTATCCTTACTATGGGACACACACCGCAGCAGTTCACTTCCCTGGATACTTTTTCCCACATGAGTATTACCAAGATGTACCAAGATGTACAGTACCTACCCAATGACATAGATATTGGATCTGATTCAGACCTGCTCATTGAGCAGCGAGTTTGGCCCCTCTGTCGATGGTGGGCGTCTTCGCATGTGCAGACCGCTGCAGCGAGCGCCTAGGGTGAAATTTTCAATCGTTGGGGGCACTCGCTGCCTGATTGACAGGCAGGGGGTGTTCCTGGATGGACCCTCTGTGTTTCATGGGCGTGCCCACAAAAATGGGCGCACCGCTCACACTGGACAGGAACCAGGGAATGCAGGAGTTCCCCTGCTCGCTCGGTTGGGCGGATGACGTCCCATGACCTCGGCGCCTGCCCCCAATTCGCAGGAAGTCTTGGGTTACTGTTCAGCTGCCAACAGAGAAAAAGTGATTCGATAATAAGTGACCATCGAAGGATTTTTTAATTTGTGCGGGCGCTTGTGAGCAGATGCGTAAACGTACACTTCCGCTTGCAGCGTAGCGAGGAGATTTGGGTGGCAGGGGGGCATACTGGAGAGGGCATAATTTGCTAAATATACAGAATAGAAGCAGCCCAGCAAACAGGTCTGAATCAGGCCCATTATTTACTATATGTATAAATGGTTATAGTTCCCCTATTTATTCACATACTCAATATTGCATATGCTTCAAAAGCTAGTGTTTTTGCATATGAGAAAGAGATGTACAGATGTAGCCCCTGCCATCCTTGGCCAGGGCTTGCCAGAGCCTCCCCTCTGGCAAGCGCCGGCGGACAGGGGCTACACTGAACTGGGAAGCGCGTGGACGTGGGGCGGCAAGGGGGACCGTCGGCGACAGCGGGGGAGGCAGCAGGGACCCGGGGCAAACTATGTTGCCATGGATCGTGCGAGCGTCTTGTGTGCATGCGCCCCTGGCGGGAGCCGGCTGCTGGCGGGGACTGGCGAAAGTATCCATCTGTAGTTCCACTCGCTGGCAGAGGATGGCAGCGTTTCGGTGACACACAGACACTAAACATATATATATAAATTAGGGCGGAGTGAAAAAACTGAAATTGAGAAATTCAAAATCGGCTAGTGTGGGAAAGTTGTGACTTGACCTGAATAAGAAACGTGCAAAAGCATTTTGATCTGAGTCAACATCTTCTGTTCTGGCAAGAGGCCTAAAGTTTCACTTTTTAGGTGAAAATAATGAAACCTATGAAGATGCTCTGATCTAGTTATAATTATGTCAGGATGTCTTAGAGTGGTTCATTAATATACTTTAGCATAGTAAAAGAGAGTACGAGCTTGTCCTAGTGCAAAGTGACTGACTGGCGGGAGAAAAAATCCCTAATAATTGACCCATTTTCATGGTCACAATTGTGAATATTGTGTGTTTTCTCCTGAACGTGTTTATAATAGAAGAAGCACAAATACTCTAAATGGAATTTCGGTGACACTGTGTGAAATATAACACTGCATAATAGCCCTTGATCAGACCTGATCGCAGTACAAATTTGTTCTCAAAATGGGCAAAACAAATGCTGCATTGCAGGTGGGGCAGATGTAACGTGCTGAGAGAGTTAAATTTGGGTGGGGTGTGTTGAAACTGAAATCTAAATTGCAGTGTAAAAATAATGCAGCAGGTATTTACCCTGCACAGAAACAAAATAACTCAACACAAATCTAAAGGTGGCCATACATCTACAGATCGATTGTCAGATCTGGCTGGTTGGAACAAATACCTGGTAATATCTGAATGACAGTTTTTGGCAGTTTTCCAGCATTTCAAAGCAAAGTGCTCTCATCCATTACCAGTATTTTGTTCCAAACAGACAGATCGGACAATAAATCTGTAGATGTATGGCCACATTAACTCCCTCTGCACATGTTACATCTGCCCCACCTGCAGCTGCATTACAGCATATAATTATGCCAAAGATAAGCAAATATATTAACAGTTAAATACATTAAAGTGCATTATGCTGTAATAAGTATTGCTGATCAATCCTGCCTAGTAGGGCCGTCTTTTTGTATGGGCTTAATGGGCACTTGCCCAGGGGCCCCAGGTGTATAATGGCTCTATGTTGATAGCTGAGGATCCCCTTTTTCCAGGGATACCAGAATTTTGAAAATCGGCCCTGGGGAACTGCAGATATCCAACTTCAAAGCAGCAGTCCACATCCGACCTGTTAATTACAATTTCCAGTCATATTTCTCAGGTTCTCTCTGACACTAGCGGCTTGTCTCTATCATGCCCAGAACCAGAGATATCAGCCTTCAAGCAGCCGGTCCCTGCTCCAGCTTCAAACGTCTGGTGCACAGTTTTATATTTTTGTCAATGGATTGCTCTGGTTCCTGATCTCTGATCCCCAAGTTCCCAGCACCTCCTGAAAGTTGGGACTCTAGGTTTTTATACTAGGCTAAGAAATCTATTTCCAGATAATGGCGATATCTGCAGTCAAACAAGCTGCCCTTCCACCGGAAAATTACGAATATTAAGCCCACTCCATTATCCAACCGTCCCCTGTGTATAAAACACCCCCTACCTCCCTGGAAGTCATTTACAAGGGACCCTTCATTCAGCTCAGTGCCCCCTTCCACACGTTAGTGTTCTCCCTCCCACCGCCTGTGCAGTAAAGGAGTAACTAGCAGAAGTTACTGCTCCAGGTCCTACATGTTAAATGGAAGATGGAGCACCCCCTGCCACCCGTGGGACATCAAAGCTGCTTCTGATAGCACCCCCACCCCTAGGAGGGGAGAATGGTTAAGAGCCCCAGTGCATTGCTTTGCCCAGGTGCCCATACTGCTGTTAAGATGGCCCTGCTGCCTAGAAATGAACACAGTGATTGGCATATATATACTGCTGGACACCACTCATAGAAAATGATTAACCTGTTATTTTTTGAATCAATGTTCTTGTTTTTTTCCCCCTAAACATTAGATGTATTTGTTTATTTATTTATTTATTTACAGTTTCTTATATAGCGCAGCAGATTCCGTTGCGCTTTACAATAGTAGATAAACAGTGATAAAACAAACTGGGTAACAACAGACAGACTTGGGGGTTAGAGGGCCCTGCTGCAAGCTTACAATTTATTACATCATAATACACTTCAACGTATTTAACAGTTAATATATTGGCTTATCTTTGGCATAATTATATGCTGTAATACAGCCCATTCATGTTCCCAGCATAGGGGATGCAACACTGTTTTTCTGTCAATAAACAGAAGTGATATGTAAAATGATACATTAGACAGTTTACACTTACTTGTAATACTTATTGTAACAGTTACTGTTTTTCAATAACAGACTGCAACAGTTATTTCTTATTTATATACACAGGATTGTCTATCTTTGTATATGCACTGCAAAGAGAGCAGCATAAATCCAATTTCATGTATTTCAGTGACACTGTGTGAAATATAACACTGCATAATGGCCCTTAATCAGACCTGATTGCAGTACAAATTTGTTCTCAAAATGGGCAAAAAAATGCTGGACTGCAGGTGGGGCAGATGTAACATGTGCAGAGAGATTTAAGGTGGCCATAGATCTACAGATTTATTGTCCGATCTGTCTGGTTGGAACAAAATCCTGGTAAAAGATGAGAGCAAATGACAGTTGACCATTTGCTTTGAAATGCTGAAAAACTGTCATTCAGATATTACCAGCTGTTTGTTCCAACCGGCCCAATCTGACAATCGATCTGTAGATGTATGGCCACCTTTAGATTTGTGTGAGTTATTTTGTTTCTGTGCAAGGTAAATACCTGCTGCATTATTTTTACACTGTAATTTAGATTTCAGTTTTAACACACCCCACCCAAATTTAACTCTCTCAGCACGTTACATCTGCCCCACCTGCAATGCAGCATTTGTTTTGCCCATTTTGAGAACAAATTTGTACTGGGATCAGGTCTGATTAAGGGCTATTATGCAGTGTTATATTTCACACAGTGTCACCGAAATTCCATTTGGAGTATTTGTGCTTCTTCTATTATAAACACGTTCAGGAGAAAACACACAATATTCACAATTGTGACCATGAAAATGGGTCAATTATTAGGGATTTTTTCTCCCACCAAAGTCATTCACTTTGCACTAGGACAATCTCGTACTCTCTTTTACTATGCTAAAGTATATTAATGAACCACTCTAAGACATCCTGACATAATTTTAACTAGATCGGAGAATCTTCATAGTTTTCGTCATTTTCACCAAAAAAGTGAAACTTCAGGCCTCTTGCCAGAACAGAAGATGTTGACTCAGATCAAAATGCTTTTGCACGTTTCTTATTCAAGTCAAGTCACAACTTTTCCACACTAGCCGATTTTGAATTTCTCAATTTCAGTTTTTTCACTCCGCCCTAATATATATATATATATATATATATATATATATATATATATATATATATATATATATATATATACAGTGGTCGAAGTGGGGCGGTATACGGGGGTATGGCATACCCCCACTTTAATCTGAAGATAAAAAAAAAAAGTTTTTTTCCCCCTCAGGATGCTCTCTGATCACTCAGCAGCACATATTGTGCTTTTGTAATACCCCTGTACAACGGGGCAGTCTGGCAGGGGACGTTGATGGACAGGGGGGTGTCCGAAGGTGCGCACTATATTCACTCTTTACTTTTCCATACCCCCACTTCAAAATTTCCATACCCCCACTTCAAAATTTCCACTTCGACCACTGTATATATATATATATATATATATGTATATATAGCTGATCTATATTCTTACAAAATATTAAAATATATAGTTTCACAAAAACTGGACTAGGAAAAGGTATATAATAGAGTTAGATTGAGAGGCTTCTATATTGAGTTAGATTGAGAGGCTTCTATATTGAGTTAGATTGAGAGACTTCTATATTGAGTTAGATTGAGCGTCTTCTATACTTCATATTGCTGTGATCACCTTGATGTATACTGTTTCAAGTTTTTATTTGATGCGTTATTATATTTGTTTGTATGTTCTATACTGTACATTATGTATTGCAGATATACAATAAGAGTTAAAACATTTTTTACAAGTTTTAATCTAATAAGATACTATATGAAAATGCTACTTTGAAACAGACATATGTGGATTTTTCTTACTTAACCAGAATCGCTCTTATATGAGCATGCTAAAACATGGACATTGACTTGTTAATACTCTGATGAAACTGCCGCCTCAAAGGAGGAGAAACGCGTCAGAAACATGCGTTAAGAAAGGAGGATGGAAAGTTTATGCGTGGAATGGAGATTCAATATTGAACAGTGGCAACAGTCAACTCTCTGATGAAACCATTGCATTATATGGTGGAGAAACGCGTCACGTGATATCTGGAAAGGAAGCATTCATGTGGAGCAGGAATATTGAATGGTGGTACTGATACTATCTGGCACTATCCACCCACAACAGAAGTTGTTCAGCAGCATTAGACTCTGTACTGCCATGTCGTCTTGTGGCCGTGACCCAAGTATTCTGAGCGGAAGGAACCCAGTGCAGCTTATGAGTAGGTACACTTTAGCAATATACAAACAGCAGGTATTCCTGTACATGGGGGAATGCATCCAGCAGAGTGATCTGCACAGTACACCTTGCTGGAGGGTGGTGTGCGTCCCATACTAAGGATACGGTGAACATAATTGGCTTGCCATACGATCCACTAATTATCTCCTGCTCGGCTGTTAATCCTTATAATCAGCTTAAAGAAATTTCTACGCTCACTAACATAACTTGTGTTAGAGGATGTTATGTTGAATCTGTTTGAATTTTCACTTTTAAATTGTTTATTTAGTTGCTATATAATATCTTAGAGCAGGCATGTACAAACTATGGCCCTCCAGCTGTTATGAAACTACACATCCCAGCATGCCTTGCCATACATTTAGTATCCCCTAATAGCAAAACTGTGGCAAGGCATGATGGGACTTGTAGTTTTACAACAGCTGGAGGGCCATAGTTTGTACATGCCTGTCTTAGAGGGTTCTGCATGACCTGGTTTCTGATGTTTATAATTTTTATTTAATTTTATTAATATTGGTTTCATGTGTAGTTAATCTAATAAAGTATCTTAATTATTCTTAATAGCAACCGTGTTTAAGCTTCCATGTTGCATATTATGTGCATGTTATACAAATAATATTTTATGAGACTGTGCCCATGCGCACAGCATTTTTTCAGGGAGACTGAGGGACAGGAGGCATGGCCAGCATCTCACACAGCACTGGCCAGGCCCCCACAGTGGTAAAAAACGGGGTGCGGCCTTGCAGGAGTGCTGTGATCATAGGCCACGCCCCCTCGTGTTGTATAGATGTGTCTTTCTTTGGCTTGACAGAAAGTTGGGTTATATATCATTGTTTAATAATAATAATGTACTGTACATTGTTTCCTTTTACTGTACATTCTAATTAATAGATCTGTACTAGGTGGTTACAGAGTTTTGAATGGAATAAGCAATTGCTATTATCAAATATTTCAAATTAATTTAAAATTAATTGTACTGTACTGATAATGCAAATAAATGTAAACAACCTGTATCAAGTAAATTGCATGTGGCCACAAGCCTTCTTAGCTTAAGGGGCCCATACACCAGCGGGGGCCAATCCTCTGATCCCCTGAGCCACTGGCACCACTGTCCTGCCAACAGGATGTGCCGACCAGCAGTCAGCAATGATCAGCGGTCCATTGGGGGTAATTAAGCATATTAATCATGTTAAAAAACATTTTTTGCACATGTTTAATATACCAGATCCCCTAAAACCACCATATCCAGCACCTAGTAGACAGCTGGTGCCATTGCTTAGCTAATGAGTGCGTATTGTACTGGCAGTGCACCTCAATGCACGAGTTACTCTACAAGGTGGCTGCGAGCTCGTATTGGAAACATAGCAACAAGAACCAATGTTTAGGGTAACATTAGAATTCAAAGGTCAGTGTGTTCTAGTTTTTATGCACTTTGCATGTGTTTCTAAACATGTTAAAAGTGCAATAAAAGTAGTTATAGTAGGTGTGAATGAGCCTTATGGATTGGACTGCACTGATGATAATTAGTCAAGTATTAGGGATCTAGAGTATGTTCTAAGCCTTGGAGAAAGATAAAATAGAAGGAGATAAAGCACCAACAATGCTCGTGTCATTTTTGAGAGTTTCGATCATGATTGCCAGCCTAAAGCTGGACCTCCGCTTTGTTGAAGGCGGCTGGTGTCACAATGGCTATTGAAGGTTGTTGGTTATTGTATTTTTCCCTTGGGGGCAGCGTAGTCATGAAGGAGGTTAGGCATGGCTAACAGTATTGGATATAGGGCACCTTCAGGCAAGGTGGACCCCTTATGACTTCTGGGTTGGGCTATTTCCTCAAGTTGATGATGATGAAGGCAGATGGTCTCATTAGCTTTCGGAGGTCCCCGTAAGGACAGGAGAATAGCTCTGCTTTTGCGAGTTGAAAAGGATGGTGGCAGTTGGGTCCTCCTTTTGTGCTCAAGTTAGGCCGTTCTTCTCCCCGCCACCATAGTTTTAGAAGATGGTATTTTTTAAGAATAAATCTTAGAAAATAAATAGGCTTCCTCTCAGTAAAAAGCTGGCCCTTTCACCTCCAGTACTGTGGGCCGAGTCTTTATTTTTAGATATTCTGATCAAGCATCTTCAATATATAACTACCATCTTAGTTAATTTGCCGCACGGTACTGAATAATATTGACTTAGCACAGCCTCTTGCAGTCCCTACTTGAGAAAATGCAAATTAAGGTGGGGTTAAGGACAAAAATACTAAATCAAATAAAGAAAATGCTATAAATGTCAATAGAGTATAAAATGGAGAAGAGACATATGTTAAGCAGATACTGAGGGAGGCTAAAAGAAACCCAACTTAAAAATAAACACAACCACAAATCATAAGTGCCAAGAGTCTACGTCACTGCCGTGGCCTTTTAAAATCAGATTGTAAATAATTGTCAAAGGAAGTGTTATCATTATCCTACCTCTCAGAATAGTGGAATATTGATCTGTAGTGTTTGTCTGATGTAATGAAGTATAACTTTCATTTAGAAAATGGTTATGGTTGGGTGCCGGATGACTCCCCGACAGTCGGAATTCTGACGGTCAGTAATCAGCCATCGGAATCCCGACTGTTTATATACCTGACATTCGGGATCCCGACTGTTTATATACCTTAGATTCGGGATCTCGACTGACAGGAGCAATTCTCCCTAATGGGGGTCCCAAGGGGCTTCTTTGCGCTCGCGCCCCTGATGGAGCACCAGCAGTTGGGATTCCGATGTCAGGAGACTGACTGTCGGTATCCCCATTGTCAGACCGCAATACCACACCCGTTATGGTTTTCCTAATCGTTTTGCTTGTGTTCATAGGGCCTAACTCAGACTTGATCACAGTGCCAATTTGTTTACAAAAACATCAAAACCATGTGCACTGCAGGTGGGGTAAATGTTACGTGTGTAGAAATAGTAAATGCGCGTGTGCAACCCCCCCTCCCCCACAGTGAGCGCCTTCAGCGCATGGCCACAAAAAGATATTAATCATGATATCTTCCAAGGATATTAAGGTGCATCTAAAAAAAGTAGCGCCCATGGGGACACCCATCGTTTCATGGGCGTCTCCCTGAAAATGCTAGGCGTTCCGATACTATTGCCGCCGTGACGCGGTGTGGGGGGGGCAGGCAGCTGACATCCGTTAACGTCAGCTGCCTGCATCCCACACCCGCGTCACAATGGCAATCCCATACAGGGAGTCCGCAGAGAAGTGTCTTAGGTCTGCGAGCGCTTTAGTAATCATTCGATGGTCGGCGATTATCAAATGATTTCGCCCCCGCATGCAAGGCTGCGAACGGATGTTTAGCTTATGCATGTGGGGAAATTGGCGTGAGACAGGGGTGGGCGTTCGTGTGGACAACAGGCGGCGATTAAATGACCCGCAAAGCTGCAAAATTCGCAGCTTGGCGGGTCAATAAGAATGACCTCCTTGGTTTCCTACATTATTGAGCGTCACACAATATGAGGTATTTGGAGCGAGCGCCCCAGCAAATGAAAAATTCACCGAAGGCGCTCGCTGCGGAGGGTTTGCACATCTCATTATCGAATTTCGGACCTGTGCAAACAGGTCTGAATCGGCCCGAGAGTTTGAGAACTTGTGAACTGGAGTGTCGTAATGATTTGGAAGAATCTATAATTGTTGTCACATGGGCAGATAGGTGAAGCTGCAGCACTACCCCACTCCCATGCACAAAACCTTTAGCTAAATATATATTTTTTAAACTACATGCTGCCCACAGGGGGCTGTAGATAGAGGGGGGGGGGGGGGCAGGGGTAATGACCCCTGGGAAATCTATTGAATCAATATCAACCAATCAGATTATATCCATTAAATTCTAGAAGAGTTTTTTAGATGCAAAATCTCTGCATATTAGACATTAGTAGTCACTAAAGTCACTGTGCTGTTCTCTGTATTATATGGTGGTCACTGAGGCTCTCTGTATAGTATGGAAGTCACTGTGCTGTTCTCTGTATTATATGGTGGTCGCTGTGATGTTCTCTGTATTATATGGTGGTCACTGAGGCTCTCTGTATATTATGGTAATCACTGTGATGTTCTCTGTATAATATGGTGGTCACTGAGGCTCTCTGTATAATATGGCAGTCACTGTGATGTTTTCTGTATTATATGGTGGTCACTTAGGCTCTTTGTATAATATGGTAATCACTGTGATGTTCTCTGTATTATATGGTGGTCACCGAGGCTCACTGTATAATATGGAAGTCACTGTGATGTTCTCTGTATTATATGGTGGTTACCGAGGCTCTCTGCATATTATGGAAGTCACTGTGATGTTCTCTGTATTATATGGGGTCATTGAGGCTCTCTGTATATTATGCAAGTCACTGTGATATCCTCTGTATTATATGGTGGTCACTGTGGCTCTCTGTATAATATGGAAGTCACTGTGATGTTCTCTATATTATATGGTGGTCACTGAGGCTCTCTGTATAATATCGTAATCACTGTGATGTTCTCTGTATTATATGGTGGTCAGTGAGGCTCTCTGTATAGTATGGTAGTCACTGTGATGTTCTCTGTATTATATGGTGGTCACTGAGGCTCTTAGTATAATATGGTAGTCACTGTGATGTTCTCTGCATTATATGGCGGTCACTGAGGCTCTCTGTATAATATGGTAGTCACTGTGATGTTCTCTGTATTATGGCGGTCACTGAGGCTCTCTGTATAATATGGTAATCACTGTGATGTTCTCTGTATTATATGGTGGTCACTGAGGCTCTCTGTATAATATGGTAGTCACTGTGATGTTCTCTGTATTATATGGTGGTCAGTGAGGCTCTCTGTATAGTATGGTAGTCACTGTGATGTTCTCTGTATTATATGGTGGTCACTGAGGCTCTTAGTATAATATGGTAGTCACTGTGATGTTCTCTGCATTATATGGCGGTCACTGAGGCTCTCTGTATAATATGGTAGTCACTGTGATGTTCTCTGTATTATGGCGGTCACTGAGGCTCTCTGTATAATATGGTAGTCACTGTGATGTTCTCTGTATTATTGTGGTCACTGAGGCTCTCTGTATAATATGGTAGTCACTGTGATGTTTTCTGTATTATGGCGGTCACTAAGGCTCTCTGTATAATATGGTAGTCACTGCGATGTTCTCTGAATTATATGATGGTCACCTAGGCTCTTTATATAATATGGTAGTAACTGTGATGTTCTCTGTATTATATGTTGGTCACTGTGGCTCTCTGTATAATATGGAAGTCACTGTGATGTTCTCTGTATTATATGGTGGTCGCTGAGGCTCTCTGTATAATTTGGTAGTCGCTGAGATGTTCTCTGTATTATATGGTGGTCACTGAGGCTCTCTGTATAATAGGGTAGTCGTTGTGATGTTCTCTGTATTATATGGTGGTTACCGAGGCTCTCTGCATATTATGGAAGTCACTGTGATGTTCTCTGTATTATATGGGGTCACTGAGGCTCTCTGTATATTATGGAAGTCACTGTGATGTTCTCTGTATTATATGGTGGTCACTGAGGCTCTCTGTATAATATGGTAGTAGCTGTGATGTTCTCTGTATTATATATGGCGGTCACTGAGGCTCTCTGTATAATATGGTAGTCACTGTGATGTTCTCTGTATTCACCAATCTGTATTATATGGTGGTCACTCAGACTCTCCATATCTTATGGAAGTCACTGTGATGTTCTCTGTATTATATGGTGGTCACTGAGGCTCTCTGTATAATATGGTAGTAGCTGTGATGTTCTCTGTATTATATATGGCGGTCACTGAGGCTCTCTGTATAATATGGTAGTCACTGTGATGTTCTCTGTATTCACCAATCTGTATTATATGGTGGTCACTCAGACTCTCTATATATTATGGAAGTCACTGTGATGTTCTCTGTATTATATGGTGGTCACTGAGGCTCTCTGTATAATATGGTAGTCACTGTGATGTTCTCTGTATTCACCAATCTGTATTATATGTGGTCACTCAGACTCTCTATATATTATGGAAGTCACTGTGATGTTCTCTGTATTATATGGTGGTCACTGAGGCTCTCTGTATAATATGGTAGTCACTGTGATGTTCTCTGTATTATATGGCGGTCACTGAGGCTCTCTGTATAATATGGTAGTCACTGTGATGTTCTCTGTATTATGGTGGTCACTGAGGCTCTCTGTATAATATGGTAGTCACTGTGATGTTCTCTGTATTATTGTGGTCACTGAGGCTCTCTGTATAATATGGTAGTCACTGTGATGTTCTCTGTATTATATGATGGTAACCTAGGCTCTTTATATAATATGGTAGTAACAAGGGCCGGACTGGCCATCTGGCACTTCTGGCAAATGCCAGAAGGGCCGATGGTCTTGTGGGCCGATTTTGTGAGGACACAGTAGCGCCGCTGGTGCAGCATTACCGGATGTTGTAATTACTTTTCACCGGACGCTGCCTGGCACAGGATCCACTCGTAGCATTCTTCACTTCCGCCCGGCCAGGCAGCCCAAGTGACTCACCCCCCACGTGACTGCCGCATCCCACACTGGTCACTGACAGTCTGTCCCGCCCCTCTGCCAGCCGCCGCGGCACGTGCTGTGAGAAGGAGTGACAGCAGTCAGTCGGGCACCATCGCAGCGCCACAGCGGCATGATTGATTTGGTCTCCGTGACGGAGACTCCCTCTACAGCCCAGGAGAGGACCCACTGCCTGCACAGTTTGTAATTCGGCCCGGGAAGGTCCATCATCACCCGTCCGGTCCTGCTGTGAAACTAGTGAGTGCACTACTCCTGCACTCTGCAGTCTGTGGGGAGTCTGGGGACAGTCAGTCAGTGGGTGGTGTGTAATGGAGCCAGTACAGGAACAGGGAGCATATGATATTACACACCAGTGCAGCTCAGTGTGCTGCTGGAAAGTAAAATCACACTGGCTCCCCTTCCAGCCTATACCAGCGGGGTAAAAAAATGGCCCATGGCCCATGGAGAGAGGGCCTAGCGCTACTCTCACTGTGCCAATGTATATTTTCCTTACTATATTAACTGCCTGTGCATTATTAGCAAAATTTATAGGGGAAACGGTGATAACTTTTGTTTATTTGCTGAAAAAAACTCCTGAGGAATAACATTTGGTCTGTCTGGCTGTGTCTGTCATGCTGTCCAATCAGTTTCTGCATGCACCAAAGGATCCAGTAACCGGGTATAAATCTCTGTACACATACAGTATACATTCCACACATATTCTATTAATGAATAAGTTAGCTATATAGTGTAATTATGTAAATGCGTCTGAGGCATTAAATTGGATACGGCCAGCTCTAATGCCACGCCTCCTTTACATGCGACCACGCCCCTTTTTACAGTGCGGCTTCGCTGCGCAATGGTCCCGCCTACTTCAGGTGGGCCTGTGTGCTCAAAATGCCAGGGCCGATTTTTGGTCCCAGTCCGGCCCTGGTAGTAACTTTGATGTTCTCTGTATTATATGGTGGTCACTGAGATGTTCTCTGTATTATATGGTGGTCACTGAGGCTCTCTGTATAATATGGTAATCACTGTGATGTTCTCTGTATTATATGGTGGTCACTGATATAATATGGTAGTCACTGTGATGTTCTCTGTATTATATGGTGGTCACTGAGGCTCTCTGTATAATATGGAAGTCACTGCGATGTTCGTTGTATTATATGGTGGTCAGTGAGGCTCTCTGTATAATATGGAAGTCACTGTGATGTTCTTTGTATTATATGGTGGTCACTGAGGCTCTCTGTATAATATGGAAGTCATTGTGATGTTCTCTGTATTATATGGTGGTCACTGAGGCTCTTTGTATAATATCGTAATCACTGTGATGTTCTCTGTATTATATGGTGGTCACTGAGGCTCTCTGTATAGTATGGTAGTCACTGTGATGTTCTCTGTATTATATGGTGGTCACTGAGGCTCTCTGTATAATATGGTAGTCACTGTGATGTTCTCTGCATTATATGGCGGTCACTGAGGCTCTCTGTATAATATGGTAGTCACTGTGATGTTCTCTGTATTATATGGTGGTCAGTGAAGCTCTCTGTATAATATGGTAGTCACTGTGATGTTCTCTGTATTCACCAATCTGTATTATATGATGGTCACTGAGACTCTCTGTATATTATGGAAGTCACTGTGATGTTCTCTGTATTATATGGTGGTCACTGAGGCTCTCTGTATAATATGGTAGTCACTGTGATGTTCTCTGCATTATATGGCGGTCACTGAGGCTTTGTGTATAATATGGTAGTCACTGTGATGTTCTCTGTATTATGGCGGTCACTGAGGCTCTCTGTATAATATGGTAGTCCGGTGATGTTCTCTGTATTATGGCGGTCACTGAGGCTCTCTGTATAATATGGTAGTCGCTGTGATGTTCCCTGTATTATATGGTGGTCACCGAGGCTCTCTGTATAATATGGTAGTCGCTGTGATATTCTGTGTATTATATGACGGTCACTGAGGCTCTTTGTATAATATGGTAGTCACTGTGATGTTCTCTGTATTCACCAATCTGTATTATATGGTGGTCACTGAGACTCTCTATATATTATGGAAGTCACTGTGATGTTATCTGTATTATATGGTGGTCACTGAGGCTCTCTGTATAATATGGTAGTCACTGTGATGTTCTCTGTATTATATGGCGGTCACTGAGGCTATCTGTATAATATTGTAGTCACTGTGATGTTCTCTGTATTATGGCGGTCACTGAGGCTCTCTGTATAATATGGTAGTCACTGCGATGTTCTCTGTATTATGGTGGTCACTGAAACTCTCTGTATAATATGGTAGTCACTGTGATGTTCTCTGTATTATGGCGGTCACTGAGGCTCTCGGTATAATATGGAAGTCACTGCGATGTTCTCTGTATTATATGATGGTCACCTAGGCTATCTGTATAATATGGTAGTCACCAGGGCCGGCGCCACCACTAGGCAGCTCTAGGCATTTAGACTGAAAGTGGGGGGGTTTTCTTGTGTTTGCAGAGGTGCAAAACAAAAAGACAGCAAACGCTTTGTGGGCGCACTCTTTTGATTTATAGTAATGTAGATTAAGTATTTATGGATTTAATCTAAAACGTAGCTTTTATTAACTTGGTTAAAAATGAGAGTCTGGCGCAATGAAATTGATTATTTAAATATTAATTATTAGGCTATTCATTGTGGTTTTGTTGTGTGATTGTAAGGTATACAATTATATATTATATTCCGAATAAAATAATTTAAACCACACTTTTCTATATCATTTACTGCATGTGATCATCTAAGGTATATGGACCAGAGTGACCGTAGGTTGCAAAAAATGAAATCAATCCCCTGAGAAAAATAAATGGTATAGGGGGGGATTCGCTGCCCCACGTCAATATCAAAATTTATTTTTAATTTTTGGCCTTGATGGCTATTTATAGTAACACAGACAGTAGGCGGCTCCAAAACCACTAATCCTGCGGCGCTGTGCCCTGCACAAAAAATATACCACACCTGGACTTCTCCAGGGGTCACCCACCTGGATACTGCACAGGCCCTTCACTGCTTGGCTTCCAAGTTTGGAAGGGTATTGGGCAGACCAGTGAGGTATGGTGGTATGAAAATAGGCATGACCTCAGCCCGCCTATTTTCATACCACCATACCTCACTGGTCTGCCCAATACCCTTCCGAACTTGGAAGCCAAGCAGTGAAGGGCCTGTGCAGTATCCAGGTGGGTGACCCCTGGAGAAGTCCAGGTGTGGTATATTTTTTGTGCAGGGCACAGCGCCGCAGGATTAGTGGTTTTGGAGCCGCCTACTGTCTGTGTTACTATAAATAGCCATCAAGGCCAAAAATTAAAAATAAATTTTGATATTGACGTGGGGCAGCGAATCCCCCCCTATACCATTTATTTTTCTCAGGGGATTGATTTCATTTTTTGCAACCTACGGTCACTCTGGTCCATATACCTTAGATGATCACATGCAGTAAATGATATAGAAAAGTGTGGTTTAAATTATTTTATTCGGAATATAATATATAATTGTATACCTTACAATCACACAACAAAACCACAATGAATAGCCTAATAATTAATATTTAAATAATCAATTTCATTGCGCCAGACTCTCATTTTTAACCAAGTTAATAAAAGCTACGTTTTAGATTAAATCCATAAATACTTAATCTACATTACTATAAATCAAAAGAGTGCGCCCACAAAGCGTTTGCTGTCTTTTTGTTTTGCACCTCTGCAAACACAAGAAAACCCCCCCACTTTCAGTCTATGTGCTGAACGCTGGGCGCACCACCAGCACCATAACCACCAGCATTAGCCAGAAGTGGTTTCTCATGCTGGTTAAAATCTATTGAGTCTAATTAATATAACCCAATTACAGCTGTTGCGGGTCCACCCCCTCTCTCTCTAAGCTCTAGGCATTTGCCTAGGGCGCCGGCACCTGGAGGGCGGCAGTTCGCCCCTCACCCCCAGCACTGTGGTACCTGTGTAAAAAAACTTCCGTCCCTGCTGAGTGCACGTGCGTGCAGGGGTGTCCGTGCCGCCGGGGGAGCCTGCGGCGCTGTTATTGTGTATAAGCTTGTCGCGGCCGGTGGGGTCCCTACAGTGAATAGAAAATAACTAGCGCTATGCGCGCTGTGGCGTGGGAAGCGCTAGTTATTTTCTATTCACTGTAGGGACCCCGCTGGCCACGACAAGCTTATACACAATAACAGCGCCGCAGGCTCCCCCGGCGGCACGGACACCCCTTCACGCACCAGCACTCAGCAGGGACGCCGGGGACGGAAGTTTTTTTACACAGGTACCAACCTCCCCCCCCCCCGGCACCGGGGCGCCCCCACCCTGACTCGCCTGGGGCGCTCCGGTGCCTTGCACCGGCCCTGGTAGTCACTGTGATGTTCTCTGTATTATTTGGTGGTCACTGAGGCTCTTTATATAATATGGTAGTGACTGTGATGTTCTCTGTAGTATATGGTGGTCACTGAGGCTCTCTGTATAAAATGGTAGTCACTGTGATGTTCTCTGTATTATGGCGGTCACAGAGGCTCTCTGTATAATATGGTAGTCACTGTGATGTTCTCTGTATTATGGCGGTCACTGAGGCTCTCTGTATAAAATGGTAGTCACTGTGATGTTCTCTGTTTTATATGGTGGTCACTGTGATGTTCTCTGTATTACATAGTTACATTACATAGTAGGTAAGGCTGAATAAAGACTTGTGTCCATCTAGTTCAACCTATATTTATAATAATTTATCCCTTGTTGTATAGTATGTTCCGATATTTTAAAGACAGATTATGTTACTTATTCGTACCCGTGGATGTTTTTAACCAATAAATTTTGATCCAACCTTATAATATGGTGGATACGGAGGCTCTCTGTATATTATGGAAGTCACTGTGATGTTCTCTGTATTATATGGTGGTCACTTATATAATATGGTAGTCACTGTGATGTTCTCTGTATTATATGGTGGTCACTGAGGCTCTCTTTATATTATGGAAGTCACTCTGATGTTCTTTGTATTATATGGTGGTCACTGAGGCTCTCTGTATAATATGGAAGTCACTTTCGATGTTCGTTGTATTATATGGTGGTCAGTGAGGCTCTCTGCATAATTTGGAAGTCACTGTGATGTTTTCTTTATCATATGGTGGTCACTGAGGCTCTCTGTATAATATGGAAGTCAGTGTGATGTTCTCTGTATTATATAGTGGTCACTGAGGCTCTCTGTATAATATGGTAGTCGCTGTGATGTTCTCTTTATTATATGGTGGTCACTGAGGCTCTCTGTATAATATGGTAGTCACTGTGATGTTCTCTGCATTATATGGCGGTCACTGAGGCTCTCTGTATAATATGGTAGTCACTGTGATGTTCTCTGTATTATGGCGGTCACTGACGCTCTCTGTATAATATGGTAGTCACGGTGATGTTCTCTGTATTATGGCGGTCGCTGAGGCTCTCTGTATAATATGGTAGTCACTGTGATGTTCTCTGTATTATATGGTAGTCACCAAGGCTCTCTGTATAATATGGTAGTCACTGTGATGTTCTCTGTATTCACCAATCTGTATTATATGGTGGTCACTGAGACTCTCTATATATTATGGAAGTCACTGTGATGTTCTCTGTATTATATGGTGGTCACTGAGGCTCTCTGTATAATATGGTAGTCACTGTGATGTTCTATGTATTATATGGTGGTCACTGAGGCTCTCTGTATAATATGGTAGTCACTGTGATGTTCTCTGTATTATGGCGGTCACTGAGGCTCTCTGTATAATATGGTAGTCGCTGTGATGTTCTCTGTATTCACCAATCTGTATTATATGGTGGTCACTGAGACTCTCTATATATTATAGAAAAAGTCACTGTGATGTTCTCTGTATTATATGGTGGTAACTGAGGCTCTCTGTATAATATGGTAGTCACTGTAATGTTCTATGTATTATATGGCGGTCACTGAGGCTCTCTGTATAATATGGTAGTCACTGTGATGTTCTCTGTATTATGGTGGTCACTGAAACTCTCTGTATAATATGGTAGTCACTGTGATGTTCTCTGTATTATGGCGGTCACTGACGCTCTCTGTATAATATGGTAGTCACGGTGATGTTCTCTGTATTATGGCGGTCGCTGAGGCTCTCTGTATAATATGGTAGTCACTGTGATGTTCTCTGTATTATATGGTAGTCACCGAGGCTCTCTGTATAATATGGTAGTCACTGTGATGTTCTCTGTATTCACCAATCTGTATTATATGGTGGTCACTGAGACTCTCTATATATTATGGAAGTCACTGTGATGTTCTCTGTATTATATGGTGGTCACTGAGGCTCTCTGTATAATATGGTAGTCACTGTGATGTTCTATGTATTATATGGTGGTCACTGAGGCTCTCTGTATAATATGGTAGTCACTGTGATGTTCTCTGTATTATGGCGGTCACTGAGGCTCTCTGTATAATATGGTAGTCGCTGTGATGTTCTCTGTATTCACCAATCTGTATTATATGGTGGTCACTGAGACTCTCTATATATTATGGAAGTCACTGTGATGTTCTCTGTATTATGGTGGTCAGTGAGGCTCTCTGTATAATATGGTAGTCACTGTAATGTTCTATGTATTATATGGCGGTCACTGAGGCTCTCTGTATGATATGGTAGTCACTGTGATGTTCTCTGTATTATGGTGGTCACTGAAACTCTCTGTATAATATGGTAGTCACTGCGATGTTCTCTGTATTATATGATGGTCACCTAGGCTCTTTATATAATATGGTAGTGACTGTGATGTTCTCTGTATTATATGGTGGTCACTGAGGCTCTCTGTATAAAATAGTAGTCACTGTGATGTTCTCTGTTTTATATGGTGGTCACTGAGGCTCTCTGTATAATATGGTAGTCACTGTGATGTTCTCTGTATTATATGCTGGTCACTGAGGCTCTCTGTATATTATAGAAGTCACTGTGATGTTCTCTTTATTATATGCTGGTCACTGAGACTCTCTGTATAATATGGTAGTCACTGTGATGTTCTCTGTATTATATGGTGGTCAGTGAGGCTCTCTGTATAATATGGTAGTCACTGTGATGTTCTCTGTATTATATGGTGGTCACTGAGGCTCTCTGTATAATATTGTAGTCACTGTGATGTTCTCTGTATTATATGGTGGTCACTGAGGCTCTCTTTATAATATGGCAGTCACTGTGATGTTCTCTGTATATGGTGGTCACTGAGGCTCTCTGTATAATATGGTAGTCACTGTGATGTTCTCTGTATTATATGGTGGTCACTGAGGCTCTCTGTATAATATGGTAGTCACTGTGATGTTCTCTATATTATATGGTGGTCACTGAGGCTCTCTGTATAATATGGAAGTCACTGTGATGTTCTCTGTATTATATGGTGGTCACTGAGGCTCTTTGTATAATATGGTAGTCATGGTATTATATGGTCAGCTATTGTGGGGCACAATGCTCCCCTTTTATGGATTTCTTTGAAATGTGAGGTCATATTCGGGGTGCCGCCAAATTGAGCCACACCTCCTCATTATCCCCTGGGCAAGCCATGCGGTTCAAAAGCCAGGACCATAACACCGTTGTTATAGGGCAGTATTCAATGAGGCTGATTCGCCATGTTTTATGGCGATTTTGTGCTATTTTCGTGCTGTAAGGCGATTTTTTGACTAAAACGGTGAATCACCCTATTCAATGTCCAGATGGCGAATACATTTCAAGCTTATTATCGCCATGATTCACCAAGTAGCAATCTCTATCTTTTTATGGTGAATTGGAATGTGAACTTTTAAAATAAAGTGTTTTGTTTTTTACATTTGGTGTCAAAAAATCAGGAATTTTATTCTGAGGAGGGGCATGCTATTTTTATTCATGTGCTGTAAGCATCACCGCTGGAGTTAAAATTCGCCGGTCAGGGGCAGTGAGCCCCTGACTCGTTGAATACTGGAGCCAGCGAGGCTCCGGAATGCGGCAGGCAGTGGCGAATGTGCAGCGAATCCTAAACAGGATTCGCTGCACGTCGTCATTTTTCTCATTGAATACTGCCCATAAGTGTTTCTCCAGCATTATTGGTACAGGTAGACTAAGACACACTAAGAAGCTAACAATGGTTACTTGACCCCAAATACCCTCCTACAGACTCTATAAAGATTTACTATATCTGCAACTGGAGAACTAATGTAGGATCACCAACTTGTGTAAATTCCTGTAATTGCTTGGGAAAAGCCCGTCACGAGCAATACAGCACTATCACTAATTTGGGGTGATTTTGCAACAGACAGGTTCCATTGTATTCCAGGCATATTTACCACTCTCATAAATGTCATCTCCCATTTTATACTCATTAACAGCAGAGGTGCAGTTTGTTTTACAAATGATTTTGCATTCCACAGAATATGACATCATTTACAGGCTAAAACTTTGTTTCCTCAATCAGAAGAATAATTTCATTTCCTGCACATGATAAGTGGCCAATTTAAGTGTTGCAACGAAAGCTGCTCCAACTGACAATATAATTGCAAAATGGGATGTATAGATGCATTCCTCCCAACTTTTGGTCCTCCTCGATCGGGACACATGCGTGATAAAAAGGGGTGTGGCTTACGAAAAGGGGCATGGCCTCATGTGAGGACGCATCCTAAGGCCACACCCCCGTTTTTCGCCGCTCTCCATCAGTGAATAGACACTGTGCACATGCGTACAGTGTCTATCCTCTTCAACTGCCTCCCCCCACCGCGGGACAATGGCGGCCCGGACAGGACGCAGGAACGTCCTCAAAAACCAGGACATTCCCGCGGTATGCCGGACAATTGGGAGGTCTGCAGATGAGTCCTCTTCAATCTTTGCTCGTAGTGCAGCATTCCAGCTTTCCAGTCACAGCATGTCATGGCATTGCCTACCAGTTGCAGCATTTTATGGCATATGTAAGCAAGAAGAGAATCTACGCCATGCAATACACAGTTTAACTGCTGGGTAGCAAATGCTCCACGGAGGAAAATAACAGTACTGAAAGATATTATGTCGGTGCAAAGTGATCCCTGACAAGCCATCCAATCACATTCTGGCTGGACACATCCTTCCAAGCTTAATTTCATGCTGTTGTATGCCAGCAAGCTTCATTACTCTCTAAACCGCTACCTTGTGTTGTACAGTACTGTAACTTTGGTGGTAAAAAAGACACATGCTCAGCATTTCACAAAGTGAGTTCATTTCATGTTCAATAATGCTCATGTACTCGGCTGAACTCTCTACATAGCTAGGCACCTCACCCCAAACTTTTATGTTAATGCTATGCCACTCAGCTGCATTGGACCCTATACCGTTATTGGCCTTGCAGTGTACGTCATTATAGTAATGATGCAAGCTGGCACACATGCTGTAACTTTGGCGGTTAAAAGAAGCAAGCCAATACAATGCCAAAAGCAGTTTAGATTTTAATACAGCCTGGTGGCATGAGGTAAAGGGGAAGGAAGTGGGAAACTGCAGTGGGAAACTACACTATGTATGGGATTAATGGACTCCTCGTAGAACTATGCCAGTAATGTGTTCCTTGCACATAAATGTGTGACACAGACGTGCAAATTTGACTGTAGTAGTAGCAATCCTGGTTCTCCAGTATGCAACAAACAGTTTCCAATTGCAGGGTAGCTATTTATATAGTTACTGAAGGGTGATAGTGTATCTATTTTATCCAATAGTCCAATATAAAGTGTAGTTACACTATAAAATGCCCCTTTTTGATGAGGCCGTGACAGAGTAATACTATAAATAAATGGGCCTTCTGTAATGGGATGATAAGTACTCACTAGCCAAACGTGGGTACATCAATGTCCTGGCACAAGGTGTTGGGGTGCCTCCTGCAGTGTCTCTGGTAATTATAGTAGTAGTAGTACGTTTATTTATAAGGCGCCGCAAAGTATCCGCAGCGCCGTACATAGCAAACAAAAAAACAAATTACAAGGTAACGTACAGGGTGTGTTGAAAAATACAGTATAAATAGGGGTATAGCTGGTAGAACTAAAATCAGCATCAGTTCAGAAGTAGGTGTCAAAATATTCAAGGAGATTGAAGATGAAGTAGAGGAAGGGAAGAACAGGACAGGAGCACAGGTGAGGTAAAGAGGTAGGGTGAGTACGTGAGGAAGGAGGGCCCCACTCATAAGAGTTAACATACTAAAAATAGGTGAGTGGACGAACGAAATGCAATAGGATAAGTAGGAACGGAGGGGAACGGAGGCAGGATAGGAGGATCAAAAGAGGTTAGGAGGAGGGATAGGCTAGTCGAAAAAAGTGGGTTTTGAGGGAGCGCTTGAAGGAGGTAAGGGAATCAGATAGCCTGATGGGAGGCAGGAGGTTGTTCCAGTGCAGGGGCGCAGCGCGAGAGAAATCTTGGACACGGGAGTGGGAGGAGGTGATTAGGTGAGAGGTCAGTCGGCGGTCAGCGATGGAGCGAAGAGGACGGGAGGGAGTGTGGATAGAGATCAGTGAAGAGAGGTAGGGAGCTGTGGAGGAGGAGAGAGCCTTGTAGGTGGTGGTGAGGAGTTTAAAGAGAACTCGGAAAGGAATGGGGAGCCAGTGAAGAGATAGACAGAGGGGGGGAGGCGGAGGCAGAGTGGCGGGAGAGGAAGATAAGCCTAGCAGCAGCGTTAAGAATGGATTGGAGAGGTGCGAGGTGGGTGAGAGGTAGCCCAGAGAGAAGGATGTTGCAGTAGTCAAGGTGGGAGATGACAAGAGAGTGTATGAGAATTTTGGTCGCGTCAGTGGAGAGGAATGGTCTGATGCGTGAGATGTTGCGTAGGTGAAAGCGGCAAGACTGTGAGAGAGCATGAATGTGGGGGGTGAAAGAGAGGGAGGAGTCAATGATGACACCGAGGCAGCGCGTTTGGTCGGTGGACGTGAACCTGGTTTCACCAATGCTGATGGAGATAGTGGGAGAAGAGAGGATGTTCCGGGGGATGGAAGATCAGAAGTTCAGTTTTAGCCATGTTTAGTTTCAGGAAGCGTTGGGTCATCCAGGCTGAGATGGCCGTGAGGCATTCGAAAACCTTGGACAGGAGTGATGGGGATAAGTCGGGGGAGGAGAGATAGATTAGGGTATCATCAGCATAAAGGTGGTAATGAAAACCATAGGAGCTGATGAGGGTGCCCAGAGAGGTGGTGTAGAGGGAGAAGAGGAGAGGGCCAAGGACTGACCCTTGGGGAACACCGACTGGCTGCGGGGTAGTAGGAGAGGAGGAGCTCGGAGTGGAGACGGAGAAGGAGCGATCAGAGAGGTATGAGGTGAACCAGGAGAAGACCATGCCAGTGATGCCAAAAGAGCGGAGGGTGTTGAGCAGGAGAGGGTGGTCAACAGTGTCAAAGGCAGCCGACAGATCAAGCTGGATGAGGATAGAGAAGAGGCCTTTGGATTTAGCCGATAGTAGATCGTTAGTGACTTTGGTCAGGGCAGTTTCAGTGGAATGTAAAGGGCGGAACCCGGATTGGAGGGGGTCTAGAATGGAGTTAGCAGTGAGGTGGCTTAGGAGACGATTATAAGTCAGACGTTCTAGGAGCTTGGAGGCAAAAGGGAGGAGGGAGATGGGCCTGTAGTTGGATGGAGAGTTGGGGTCCAGATTTGTTTTTTTGAGAATTGGGGAGACAAGAGCGTGTTTGAAGGAGGAAGGGAAGAATCCAGAGGATAGGGAAAGATTAAAGAGTTTATTTTTCCAGTCTCAGGTGTCTTGAGTGAGGGCTCCTGCTCACTCGCCCTTTTGTCACTGAGCTGGTGCCTGGCCAAAAAGGATACACGGCTTTGCTGCGGAGGCTGGCGCTGAGGGGAGTCTGTGAGGCATCAGCAGTAGCGTTGTCATGGCGATGGAGGGTCGCGTCTCTGTCAGCTATTCAGTGTGCGGTGGTCTCCCCAGCGTAGTGGCTGGCTTTCTTCTGCGCCTTTCAGGGTAGTCAGCCGCCACCACCCCAAGGGTTTCCTCTTCTGTGGGTGTTCAGTGTGCTGTCTCTCCTGCTTGGGATGCCTCTAACTCCGCTGCCTTGCCACTACAGTAGTAGTAGTAGTAGTACGTTTATTTATAAGGCGCCACAAAGTGTCCGCAGCGCCGTACATAGCAAACCAAAAAAAACAAATTACAAGGTAACGTACAGGGTGTGTAGAAAGATACAGTATAAATAGGGGTATAGCTGGTAGAACTAAAATCAGCATCAGTTCAGAAGTAGGTGTCAAAATAGTCAAGGAGACCGAAGATGAAGTAGAGGAAGGGAAGAACAGGACAGGAGCACAGGTGAGGTAATGTGAGTACGTGAGGAAGGAGGGCACTGCTCATAAGAGTTAACATACAAAAAAAAGGTGGGTGGACGAACGAAATACAATAGGATAAGTAGGAACGGAGGGGAACGGAGGCAGGATAGGAGGATCAAAAGAGGTTAGGAGGAGGGATAGGCTAGTCGAAAAAAGTGGGTTTTGAGGGAGTGCTTGAAGGAGGTAAGGGAATCAGATAGCCTGATGGGTGGCGGGAGGTTGTTCCAGTGCAGGGGGGCAGCGCGAGAGAAATCTTGGACACGGGAGTGGGAGAAGGTGATTAGGTGAGAGGTCAGTCGGCGGTCAGCGATGGAGCGAAGAGGACGGGAGGGAGTGTGGATAGAGATCAGTGAAGAGAGGTAGGGAGCTGTGGAGGAGGAGAGAGCCTTGTAGGTGGTGGTGAGGAGTTTAAAGAGAACTCGGAAAGGAATGGGGAGCCAGTGAAGAGATAAACAGAGGGGGGAGGCGGAGGTAGAGCGGCGGGAGAGGAAGATGAGCCTAGCAGCAGCGTTAAGAATGGATTGGAGAGGTGCGAGGCGGGTGAGAGGTAGCCCAGAGAGAAGGATGTTGCAGTAGTCAAGGCGGGAGATGACAAGAGAGTGAATGAGAATTTTGGTCGCGTCAGTGGAGAGGAATGGTCTGATGCGTGAGATGTTGCGTAGGTGAAAGCGGCAAGACTGTGAGAGAGCACGAATGTGGGGGGTGAAAGAGAGGGAGGAGTCAATGATGACACCGAGGCAGCGCGTTTGGTCGGTGGACGTGATCTCGGTTTCACCAATGCTGATGGAGATAGTGGGAGAAGAGGGGATGTTCGGGGGATGGAAGATTAGAAGTTCAGTTTTAGCCATGTTTAGTTTCAGGAAGCGTTGGGTCATCCAGGCTGAGATGGCCGTGAGGCATTCGGAGACCTTGGACAGAAGTGATGGGGATAAGTCGGGGGAGGAGAGATAGATTAGGGTATCATCAGCATAAAGGTGGTAATGAAAACCATAGGAGCTGATGAGGGTGCCCAGAGAGGTGGTGTAGAGGGAGAAGAGGAGAGGGCCAAGGACTGACCCTTGGGTCAGTCCTGGCTACAGTGCTGGCTTCCAGGAGGAAACCTCTTCCCCCAACAGAGGTGCATACACTTTTGCCTGTCAGTCTGCTGGCCATTTTTTTTTTACTGGCTCAGTCAGGTTCTGGCCCCATCCCCTCACATGTTGGGAGGCTAACTGCCACATGTTTCTGTCAGCTGTATTTCTATTAGCTGTCCCGCAGGCAATTGGCTCCGCCCCCTCACATTTCGGGGGGTTAACTGCCACATGTTTCTGTCAGCTTTGTTTCTATAAGCTGTCCCACAGGCAATTGGTGCCATTTTAACTCCAATGTAGTCAGCAGGACAAGAGCAATCAATTAAATCTAAAGTCCCTTGTGGTATTACTACATCAATAAATGAATAACTTAAACAGTGGTAGAAGTCCAATGCATACAGAACTTGTCCAACACAGAATTATACATATATTTAAGAAAATACATATATGTATATTACAGGGAAACTCTTCTCGCATAAGGTGTTAGCCTCTATTATTGTTAGCCATTTATAATACAAATACCTTAATCACTCATATATTTACAGAGAGTATTACAATTATGACCATTTTCATATAAGGACTGTCACCATTTCGCACCCAACGCTGCAGAGTGTGGTTTACGTTACTTGTAAGTAATAATGGGGCAGATGTATTAAGCCTTAACAAGAGATAAATGCAAGGGTGATAAGGAGAGTCAAACGTCCAGCCAATCAGCTCCTTACTGACTTTTTCAAACACAGGGGGGGATGTTCTTACATCCGCATCCCAGCTCTGCCCCCCTTCACCGCCCATTGCATTCATAATTATCAGATATGCACTAACATATGCGATAAGTATGGCAAAGGACAGCTCTTGTGTTAAGAGCTGTCCTTTGCGGTGAGTCAGCGGGTCCCCCCTCCCTCCCTTACCCTGCTGTGGGGGGGGGGGGGCTGGCTCTCCTCCTCCATGCACCCGGAAGAGGATCAGTGCAGGGAGAAAGAGGTCACAGGTCCGGGCAGCACAGCTCCGGACACAGGTAAGGGGGCTTGTTTGATGCGGGGGTCTGTGCGCGGCAGTGGTGGGTCGGTGCGGGAAGCCAGGGGTCGCGTTAGAAGCCCATAGGCTTCTATTGCGCATTGCCAGATTTTTCTGGCGATGTCCCCCGCCACGGTAAGCCGGCGGGGGATGCTTAGTGCATCCCAAAATGCGGTAATAACCCCGGTAATACCGCATTTTTAGCTTAGAGAATCTCCCCCACAGCCTGAAACATGGCAGTTAGCAGGTGATTGGCTGGACGGGCCATTTTTTTTAAATCCGACAATTTAGGATTGAAAAAACTGTCAATCCCAGGATTGGCCTCCTGACTGCGTAGACGCAGTGCTTTTGCTGCTCACCAAGTGGGCGGAGGCAGCAGACAAGGTGGCAGAGTGGCAGACAGGAGGAAGCAGAAGGGGACACGCAGCTAGAGACCATGCAGGTGGGGACCAGCAGACGCGGAGATGGGGACCGGCAGATGCAGCGATAGGGGCGGCTGGTGCGTGTCTGAGCAGCGTGACCCTCTAACATCACAATGAGCAGCCGCACAGCATGTCTTCTGGTTAGCGCCTGAGAGCTCTGCGCTGCCCGACAGAAAGGGATTGAAATGCGCATGCGAAATCCTGGCCAAAAATGCCCAATATCCCAGGATCCCGCCAATCCCGATCCCGGGACTGGCATCCCTAGCTGGTTCTTTATCTCTCATAATTTTATCTTTCTCCACACTTTGATAAATACCTCTTTTAAAATGAGATGGTTCATGCTGTGTTTTTCATTTGGAGTTAACTGGTTTCCTACACTCAAGCTACTGTGCAGGGGAACATGTTGCGCCATTAAATTACTTTTATCGGCTACTATAGTATAAATCTTGTAGGGATGGAGGCGTAAATCATAAAATTATATTATGAGTAAATAGCAAGTTTTGGCAGCCAGTATAAGTCAATGTGATTTGTCTTATCATTTATACAAACAGTTAGCAGCTGACTAATAGTCACACGCTGCTGCAGTCACTAGCCTGGTATATATCCAAGCGCCTGAATATGCAAATGAGCGAGATGCTCACTTGGTGTGCCGTCAGTGGCAACAAGCCAAAAAGGACTTAGGGGTCATCATAGATGATACATTGGGTAATAGTGCACACTGCTTAAGTGCAGCAGCAAAACCAAACCTGACACTGGCATGCATTCAATGGGGAATGGATTCAAGGGATTCCAATGTGATAGTGCCTCTTTACAAGGCATTGGTGAGACCACACTTGGAGTATTGTGTGCAGTTCTGGGCAACGCACCTTAGGAAGGACATAAATTAATTGGAACAGTTAGAAAAGGTCGAATATGTTTTCACTGGAGAAACGGAGGTTGAGAGGGGATATGATTAGTATGTTCAAATACAGAATTATGAATCAGATGGAACTGGGAGATGATTGGTCACTAACAGGCCTATACTTAGGACACACGGGCACGTACTGAGGCTAGAGGAAAATAAATTCCGTACTGACTTAAGAAGAGGATTCTTCACCATTAGAGCAGTAACATTCTGGAACTCATTGCCGGTGCGGTTGTTACTACAGCAACTACTGTTAGTGAATTTAAATCAAAACTGGATTCCTGGAAACCCTATAGATAGGACTTACTCAAGTCAGTAGTTACAAGTCAGACCGGTTGAACCCGATGGACTAACGTCTTTTTTCAACCTTTATTACTATGTTACTATGGGGCAGATGTATTAAGCCTGGTGAAGAGATAAACTGGAGATAAATTGTAAGGAGATAACACACCAGCCAATCAGATCCCAACTGTCATATTTCAAACACAGCTGATTGGCTGGTGCGTTAACTCTTCCAAGTTATCTCCACTTTATCTCCAGTTTATCTCTTCTCCAGGCTTAATACATCTGCCCCTATGTTACTATGTTACATAAAAATAAATGGATGGACTAATTGACTAAAGATCAAATAATAATAGTATTTTAAAGGTTAAACGATTTTGGGGGAAATTTACTAAGATGTGTATTCTACTTCACATGTGATGTTGCTATGGCCAACCAATCAGAATCTACTTCTTTTTTGTTTAGCACCCTCTAGAACAGGCTTTCCCAACCACGGTCCTCAAGGCACACCAACAGTGCAGGTTTTGTAGATATCCAGGCTTCAGCACAGGTAACTTAATTAGTATCTGAGGGATTCTGATTAAACCATCTGTGCTGAAGCCTGGATATCACTAAAACCTGCACTGTTGGTGTGCCTTGAGGACCGTGGTTGGGAATGCCTGCTCTAGAAGATAGTAGATAGGACCTGATTGGTTGCTTATAGCAACATCACATGTGAAGTAGAATACACATCTTAGTAAAATTGCTGTGGCTTGATTTACTTTCCATGTGGACTACAATTTTGTTAACTGGGACCAGGGGTCTGGCAACATTTAGCCTGGGGGGGGGGGGGGGGGGATGCCGTTATAATTATTACTCAAATATTGAATTATACATTTCGTCTTCAAATTATACTCAAACACATCCCCTTCCAGCCTGGTCTGACAAAAAGAAACTATTCCAGGGACTAATATTAAATATTGCAAGCAATATACAATAACCGCTTCGCAGCACTCAACTATTTAAATGTACTCCTCTCAGCGCACCCCATCCCCCATCAATGTCCACCTCACAGCACCACATACTGCCCTATCACATATTATTCATGGTGGTGGTGAAACTAGCAGGTGGTGGGCCCAGGTGCAACAGCATGTATTACACTAACGCACATTGTCTGCTGCCGCACCACCGCCTCGTGAGGACTAGTACCACTGTAAGTGCTGGACACGCCCCCATCAGTGATGCCACAGCTTGGGCACGCCTAAATAAGTGACATTGACGGGGCTAGACCTCCCCAACAGCTAAACCAGTGCCCCCTTCCTAGACAGCTGTGTGCTCTTATTGTGCACCTCCTACCCTGACACCTCTGTGTCTTGCTGTAAGCCCGGGACGTCTTTTCTATGCCCCCCCCCCCCCCACCCCACAGCGGAGAAAACAGGGGCATGGCCTCGTGGGAGTTCTGTGATTGTAAGCCCTGCACCCTGACCATAAGGCCACACCCCCTCTCTGTGGGTGCACACAAGTGTCCATCCTCTATTGCCACCAGTGTTGGAAGGTATGCAGTAAGGGTTGCATATTGCAAGCCACTCTGCTTAAATGGTTAACAAGAAATATCTTTTCGTAAACACACTTGTCCCAATTTATGACATTTAATGCTATAATTATTTATTACCAGTTATTTGTATAGCACATACATATTCCGCAGCGCTTTTCAGAGGATATTTGAAAATTCACATCAGTCCTTGCCCCAGTGGAGCTTCCAATCTATATTCCCTACCACATGTATACGCACATTCTTTCTAGGGTTAATTTAATTGGCAGAGACGATCGACCCACAAGTATATTTTTGGATTGTGGGAGGAAAACTGAGGACCTGGAGTAAACCCACGCAAGCACGGAGAGAATATATAAACCCTGCACAGTTAGCTCCATGGTGGGAATGGAACCCATGACCTCAGCGCTGTGAGGCAGTAATGCTATCCATTACACCATCCGTGCTGCCCAATACAGCTATAATGTTTTTGATGTTATATGGACATCACACATATTATATTATTACTGCTTAAATAATGCCAATAATTTTCCAACTGTATAAACTGTAAAAACAAATTATGTAGGTATAAAATTAATTATTCATTACCCCCCAAAACAAGATTAATTCCATTATTTTATTACCTTTTCATAAGGTGTAAAACAATACTAATTGTTGTACCTGTTTAATTTATGATATATTCGCCACATACGTATTAGCCATACACACTGTTGCTCCTTACTTAACTATTCATCTTTACCATGGAATTTGGGGAGGGAAAGACTGTAGCGGGGGTATGCAATCTGGGATCACGGCTGTCGATCCCCGCCGAAAGCCTTGATCCTGGCATGTTTGCGTTCAGATTGACCGCATAACGACAGACGGTATTCAATGTCCCGCCTGCCGCTCGGGGCAAAGGGGGCATGGCCGCGATAACGGCCGTGGATTGTCGATCTGCTGCTGGGATTGCGACAATCCACAGATTTATGGGCAGAACGGGCCCGACAGCTTCTGAAGTCGGGTCTGTTCTGCCGGGATCCCGCATCAATGCTGTCATTAAATACAGCATTGAATAGGGAGCCGCCGCTATTTCCCACGTTCTGAAATAGCGGCGGCACATTGCATACCCCACTGTGAGGGCAGACTGGTAGGTAGGGGCAACAGCAAGCATCCTGGCAGAGACAGACTCAGCTAATAAGTCCTGCCCCCATTTTCCACTCTTCAACCTTTTGGATTTCTGGGAAAGTAAACCTGCCTCCCCATTGGTCCATGGCTGCCATCTTTCAGTAGCCTGCTACGGTGTGCTTCCAATTTGTGGTAGTCCATGCTGTTCAGCTACACATTATTAAATTAACCTGGGAAACAGGAAGACCTGGATCGTTAAAATTGAAATGGCCTGGTGGGCAATGGTACCCTGCCTCCCGACCCATTTTGCCAATGGCTGGGGAGGGTACTAACAATTCCAAAAAAGGGCCTGATTTAGAGTAGCAAAACCCCCCTCCCCCCCCACAAAACTGTTCAAAACCTTGCAGCTGGGGCTGAAATACTCTAAATGTGCCGAAAGATTTATACTTTATATTTTTAGGGTAAATACTGGCTGCTTTTATATGTAGCCCACAAATGTTAGAGGGCTTTATTGTTACAATGCAATTTAAATTTTAGTTTGAACACACCCATAAACCCTAAATCTAATGCTCTCTGCATATGTTACATCTGCCTCACCTGCAGTGCAGCATGGTTTTACACAGTTGATTATTATTATTTTTTTTTTTATTGCTTTACTTTAACATTGCAGTTACTATAGGAGCTGGTTGGTTGGTATTTTTTCTCTTTGGTGAAAGTCAAAAAGGAATAGTTCCAAAGACAAATGACAGAAGATGATTGGTTACTTTATTTATTTTTTAACAGTTTCTCAGTTGTGCTTTACAGTCGGAATCAGTGATAAAGTGGATTCGGTATGAAATCCCGACGGTCAAAATCCCGACAGGGTCTAAATCCCGAATGGGTCAAAATACCGACATGGACAAAATCCCGACAAGGACAAAATCCCGACATTTAAAATCCCGACAGGGTCAAAATCCCGACATATAGAATGTACAGGTGAAACAGTCTACATGACTGTTGATCGACAGGTGCGAGGTCGACATGGGTTTTCTCACAGTTTTTTTACCCGAATGTCGACACAGTCGACATGGACACAGTTGCAAGTGAACTGCGGCCCCTCACATCACTTGCTTCGCTCACGATGCTTCCGGCACACTATTTTATTCTCCTACCACGCCGTAGTGGATGGTAGGGCATGAAATACCGCCTGTCGGCACACGTCGGTTCAAAGAACTGTGAAAAAACCCATGTCGACCTCGCACCTGTCGACTGAAAGGCATGTAGACTGTTTCACTTGTACATTCTATATGTCGGGATTTTGACCCTATCGGGATTTTAAATGTCGGGATTTTAAATGTCGGGATTTTGTCCATGTCAGGATTTTGTCCTTGTCGGTATTTTGACCCATTCGGGATTTTGACCCTGTCGGGATTTTGACCGTCGGGATTTTGACTGCATCCCGATAAAACATACTAGTTAACAACAGTCAAAACAGTAGGAAGGCTTCAACTATCCTCTCCAATTTATCTCTCCCCCACACATGATACAACTCCCCCAAAGTAATTTTAATGGGCTTGTCAACAAGCTATATGCAGTCCATGAAATGTACACATCTTCATGTCAACCACTGTAAAATATCACTGAACGCATTTTATGCACAACGGCATTACAGCTGTAAACATGATATACTGTAATACGTAAATAGTCCTATTTACAGTCATTCTGCTGCTGTTCATAAAAGGCTATAAGTAGCATTTTACAGCTGTCAAAACCATGTACAGTATCCCGGAGTCTATATTTAGCTTGTCAACATTTTGGTTGTCAAGAACTACAGATGTAGCGCCTGTCAGCTTTGCTCGGCGCCCACCATAACCTCCCCTTTGGCGAGCACCAGCGGACAGGTGCTACATTGAACTGGGATGCGCATGCGTCTCACGTGCAAGCGCGTCCCAATCCTTCAGCGGCAGGCAAGCGGCATCTTGGCCATCTCCACTTCAGGGAGATGGGCAGGGTTGGTGGGCGGTGTCGGGGTGGCGAGGGGGACCAGCAGCGGCGGTGGGGGAGGCGGCGGGGACCCGGGGGGAGCTCTGTAGCCACAGGGCGCGCACGAGCGTCTTGTGCGCGCGCGCCTCCTAGCGGGAGCAGGCGGCTGGCAAAAATTTCTCCAGACCCTGTCTGGATGAGCCTTGCTCCATCTGTACATCCTACAGCTGAATCGATATATAATATATAGATGAATGTATGTATGTCTGTATGTTCCAGCATAACTCTGGAATGCCTTTAGCAATTTACAACAAGCTTGGTACACATATGACTCACAATCTGGAAAAAAATACTGTGTGAAACCCCTGGCACCCCCGTGGGGGTCTAGGGGGGCCCAAAAACTGGTCCACCCACTACACAAAGTGGGTCAGTGAACCAAAACATGGCAAAGTTGCATAACTTAGAGGGGGTAGAGGACATTGATTGGGTCCAGATTCGGTTCACCCCCACAATCTTAACACCATCAGGGATGCAAAATATGGCATAACATAAAGGGGGCATAGGACATGGGGGGGTTTAAGGAAAAAAACTGTGCTCAGATCCAGGAGCCCACCACAGAGTTGTATATGGCGGTCACAACATGGGCCTGGCAAGCGGATAAGCTTAAAACAAAAGAAAGGTAAAGATAAAGTAATGCTAATTGCACCACCAAACCCGAGGAACACTGGGTACCACAGATAGTTGCCTGTTTAGATGTATTTCAATGCTGACAAATAATTAACACCATAATGTTCTCTGATCTATTGCAAGAGGTTGTACTGTTCTCCCCAAATATATATTTTGTATCTGATTTGGAGAATCATTGGATTTACCTTTTAAACAAAAACGTTTAAATCTGTAAACGAGTGCCATTGCTCATTTAAGCCCTTCTGAGTTATATCGGTTGTTAACGACCCCCATTGTCGTCTGTGCATGAACAAACAAGTGAGCAGATCGTTTTAGCTATCAATGGTCACCCATTATATTTGACTGAATAGCCCGTGGGCCAATCAGAATTAGGGGGCGGGACTTCAGGGTGTCAGGGGAGGAGCAATGCTTCGTGTCCCGGCACCTTAAAAAAAAAAACCGATGAAATATGAATACATGTTAAGGTGGTACCACCAATTCATTCTCTTTTTTGAACACACCCCTGATGAAGTCCTAAGGACGAAACGCGTAGGTACTGAATTCCACTATCTGCATTCTTTCTGAAATTAAGAGTTTAATACTGAAAGTTCTTTTACTGTGAAAACCTGTATTGCCTTTATGAAATGTTGTTACATACTGAATGTTACCATTCTTCCTGATTAAGGAATGTTATTTGCATGAATGTTAAAATAATTATCTTGTCACCAACATTCATTATTAGCTGAGAATGGCGTCTAAACCTTATTATTTTGCTCCCTGATGGAGCGGATAGTTATTTATAGCTAAGTTGTGCCTGTGAACACAATAGATAGGAGTGCCAAAGATACAATAATAAAGGTTTTACAAATAAATCCCTGCAACGCCTTCTCAAACATTGTGTCATTTATCTTCAAGATAGTCCAGAAATAACTTAAAGGGAAAAAATCCACCTTTTTTAAGGATAATACCTGAGTCCTTTGGAATTGTATTTTGAAATACCCTCGATCCTTTTATTACACCTGATTTCTGACTACCTTTATCGCTATAAACTATAATACCTTACCTCATACTTGCGGACATTCTTGTGCTCCCTCTGGTCAGCACAATTGGGGGATGTACGAAGCAGAAATAGACTTGTCTGGCAGGTCTATTGATGATTTCTGCCACGCATCAATATCGAATCTGTTTCAAATACAAGTAGCAATTTTCGATGTTTCAGTGTAATTTTTGGTTTGATTTGAACTATGTAGTCCAAATCGGATAAAAATGACACTGAATCGAACCGTGTTATAGTGGGTACACTACACACGGTTAGATGTGGAATTTGATTTCAATTTGATATGCCGCTCGATATGATCTGGCAATCGATTCGATTTCATTTCGGTTTCTACTATATAGTCTTATTTTTCTTTTCAATTTCCACTAAATGTGACCACGCATCAGAATTGAATCTGCTTCGAATGTGGAAAATTTCGATTCGATTTTGCTTCTATTATGGCTGTAGGAAGGGTAGGTTAGTGGGTCGAGGGCAGTGTTGCAAGTAAGGGGGTACGGCGTGGTACGGAGTACCTGTAAGAAATATGTTGCAGGTACGCAGTACCACTTACCCCTGACCCACTGTCATTTCTATTTTCATTTTAAGTCTAAATATAATGCATCCGCAGCCCCCCCACCCAGCGTTATGATTGGTGCTGTATGCAGCTACCGGCTACTGCTGATTTAGCCTGTCACACTGACAGGCATCAGCAGCGCCGACAGCATGAAGAGCAGGCTCCACTATTGTAAGCACAAGCTGCCTGGCTCTCCCCCAAGCAAGAGCCAACCCACCCCCAGTCATTCCCTGTTTCTCATTCCCTGTCTCCTGTGTCCACGCCTCTATTGTCATTTAGTCACTCCTCTAGCTTTGTGTGACCACGCCCCCTGATGACACATGACCATACCCATTTTTGGTGGAGGCTATCAGTACCACCAAGAAAAAAATTCTACTTGCACCACTGGTCGAGGGGAAGGTAATAGTTACCGGACCCCTGTTGGTATTGCCTCTTTTAGGATGCCGGTCATCTGTATGCAGAGGTGGATTGGCCCACCGGGAAACCATGCCGTTTCCCGGTGGGCCGGTCTAGATTTCCCTCTGGCTGGGGCGCCGACTGTGCTTCCAGGGCTGGCGTCATTCTATGTGGGGATATATGCAAGCGGCCGCAGCCTGGTCACAAATGGCAGGATAGTCCAAAACAAATATGGCCGCCGCATATATGCATATATTATATGCACATATGCGGCGGTCATATTTGTTTTGGGCTATACTGCACTTTGTGACCTGGCTGCGGCCGCTGGTCGCTGTTGGATGACATCACCCGCGAGCGGACGGAAGCGTGGCGGTGCGGCGGATGAACCTGAAGCTTGGTGAGTAGTGTGTCCCCCCCGTCTGTAGAGTCAGCACCCCCCCCCCCAGGCTACTGTTTCCGGGCCAGACTTCGTTCCTTCAATCCGCCCCTGTCTGTATGTATTCCATTTGCAAAGACCCTTCTGTTTCAGGTGAAAAAGATAGTTATGGCTCAAGTCCACCCTGTAGAGATGCGGTTGGCTCGGAATTCAGGCAATGTTATGTATTTGTTTCTAATGACACAAGTCTGGGCTGTGACGATATTTGCCTGTCCGTACAATAGGTATAGGGGACGGGATATACTACTCATTCCCACCACTTATTGATTAATAATGTCAGTGGCATGGACTAATATTCTTGGTCCTTTTTACTAGGTGTCGCAGCTGTAGAATGCAATAATGGCAATTTGTCCAGCATCCAATAAAGTTTGCTCAATGGACTAATATGAATAATTAGCTCCAAATAAAATAATGTATATTACCTCCGGAGGTTTCACATAGGTCACTAATCTAGGCAGCAGGTGTCCGTTTATTTGTAAGTGGGAAGGGTCTCCTGCACCTGAGAGTTCGCACGCCTCAACTGTTCAGTGCAGGGCGTCTGTCGCAAGCTGTGTCACTCCCCTTCTATCCCGCACAGTGGTTACCCGACTACAATGTCCGTCTACCCGGCTAGGGCTCATGTCAGCTGGCACCGCTTCCCCGCTGAACTCACGTGGTGCAGGGGCACTGCAGGGAGCTCTGCCATAGCGCCGGCAGCACAGATGTTATCCCACCAGTCGGGTCACTTGCGGCATTTTGGGTGCGGACGGCCAGGTGTCAATTGACCAGACTCCTTAAGGAAAACGCGTTTCTCCGCTCTAGAGCAGCTTTCTTAATTCCAAAGTCGTGCAAGGTGCACACAGGTCACAATGTCCCATAGGGGCCCTCACCGCACATGCTGCAACCATTTTGAAGTACTTACCCTCCAGAGACCAGCGACGGAGGCAGCAGCACTGCATATATTGCTGGAAAAATCACTGCTGTACCATTTTTACAGTGATCTGCACATGCGCAGGGGGGTATGAGCACCCTAGTGCTCAGACCCAGGGGTGCCGAGAGGGGGGGGGGGGGGGAGCAGGTACAGTTTACCCGGGCCCGGGCTTGTCAGGGGTCTGGACAAACAGTTTAAAAAAAAATTTGGTAGCAAGTACACCGGGTCTGAGTGCACCGGAGTCAGCTGTATTGGTAGTGCGGATGTGGTCGGACGTGGGGGCAGCAGCATCACCAAGGTCCTTCTGAGCATTTGTTCCACTCTCCGACTCCAGGGCCTGCCACATGACTCGGGAGTTTACCGTGGCTCAGCAAAAGGAGGATACTTAGAGTAGGTAGTCCCTGGGTGCTGAGAGGAACTGGGTCAGAGAGAGGCCACCTCATGCGGGAGTACCACCCACTCTGCAGAATCCAGCCCGCCCTGCTCCCAACATTCCCATCCCAGCTGCCACCAGCAGCAGCAGGTGCCAGTGCAATGTCTCCAGCCCAGCAGTCCCAGACCTGGTTCCCAACTATGTGGAAGGTGGGTGGCTGGTTGCTCTGTGTCTGCTGCCTCCCTGCATGCTGCAGGGGCTGAGATCCAACTCTGGAAGTCAGCATGTAACCCCTGGCAGAACATGTACTGTAACTCCATGACAACGAGCATGTTTACCCCTGGCAAAGAGCATGTAACCCATGGTAAAGAGCATGTAACCCATGGCAAAGAGCATGTAACCCCTGGCAGAGCATGCAACCCTTGGCAGAGCATGTAAATCCATGGCAACGAGCATGTTAACCCCTGGCAGAGCAGGTTAATCCCATGGCAACAAGCATTTTAACCCCCTAATATGCAATGAGCATTACAGTGTGTGGGATTATGGCATGTGGTAAAATATGTAATAGGTAATACAGTGTAGGGCATAATGTGTACTGGGCACTACAGTGTATGGCATAATGTGTACTTCCCACTACGGTGTGTGGCATAGCATGTAATGAACATTATGGCATGTGGTATAATATGTAATGGGTGTGTGATGTGAAATAGGTATTACGGTGTAAATTTTTGTCCCTGTATCCACTTTGTAAGCTGAGGAGCTTCGTCTGTGGGGGCCCCAGGAAATTGTTGTACCGGGAGCCAGGATTTCTCTTGGCGGCCCTGCTCAGACCCTGCTACTCCTGGCAGAGATGAGAGGTCCCGGCCGAAGGCGGCTGCACACGGGTCTTCTCCTCTCTTGAAAAATGCCCCTGCTCTATGTAACTAGAAAATTGCAGAGAACAGCTTTTCTGTGTTGATCGATCGCTTGTTGACTCTGAACTTGTCAACCTTTTGCCCTGATGACCTCAGTCCATATCGACCTTTTGACCATGTTGATCTTTTGACACTGCCGAGTTGTTTAGTGACGAGCTGGTGTCAGCCTATTGACTGTAGTATATATTTATTTATTAACAGTTTCTTATATAGCGCATACATATTCCGCAACGCTTTACAGAGAATATTTGAATATTCAAATCAGTCCCTGCCCCAGTGGAGCTTACAATCTATATTCAATTTACTGTCTATCTACAGTATTATCCAGGTACCATCAGTGGCGTATTCAGGGGGGGGGGGGCACCCGGGCACGTGCCCCCCCAGTCACTTTTGTAGCTGAGGACCAGGGCTTTCCAACGAGCCCAGCCCCGTGTCTCTAGCGCCCCAGGAACCAGAGATACGCCTGGCAAAGCTGTAACTTTTTTTCCCCATAGGATAATATGGGACCCGTCAATTCTGACCCCCACCCAGTTCCAGAAGCTTGTGGTTAATCTCATTCAATACCAAATCGCTGGGCCTTCAATATGATACCAGGCTGGTCCATATCGGTTAATCAGTTCCAGAGATATTGCATGTAAACCGATTATTATTTTTGAAATGTAATTTCATGGCTGTTAATGTTCTTTGAGGGCAGATTACTCCGGAACCAAGCACCCCAGTTTCACTGGACCTAAATCATTCAAAGTCCACTCAAAATTTCTTCAATATGATACTTGTCTCATGTAAATGGGTCAATTGGTTCCGAAGATATAGCCGGTTAAATGAGATAACTGGTTAAAGGGGGGGAGGGGTGGTTTTTCTCTCCCCCTCACACCAGAAAATGCCGGGACTAGGCTGGTGTAAAAGGGGCCAACCTGGGAATGCATTTTCTGGTGTGAAAGGGGTATTATTTCAAATAGCCGGGACCTGCAGTGCTCTGAATACAGCCAGGCTCTGCCACTGTCAGTGGCTATCACTTCTGCCTGGTGGCGGCTGTCCCCCATTTACCGCGAGCATGTAATCTCAAATGGCAATGAGCATGGAACCTCTGTCAATGAGCATGGAACCCTTGGCAATGAGCATGTAGATAAGCAGCACTTATGTAGCATAATTTTTAATAGGCATTATGGTGTTTGGCATAATACATTATGGACATAATGGCATGGACATTTTGGTAAATGTTTAATGCGTGCCTTTGGTGGACAATGTCCCTGTTTATGAAGCGTATTGTGAATTTTGGCTTAATCTGTGTGGCATTATGTGAATTTTGGCTTCATTTGTGTGGCATTATGTGAATTTTTTTTCTCAATCCGTTTGGCATTATGTGAATTTTGGTTCAATCCGTGTGGTATTTTGTGAATTTTGGCTCAATCCGTGTGGTATTATGTGAATTTTGACACAATCCATGTGGCATTATGTGAATTTTGACACAATCCATGTGGCATTATGTGAATTTTGGCTCATTCCGTTTGGCATCATGTGTAAGGGGCAAGTATAATGGGGTCTAGTATTTTGTTGTATAATGTGTGGAAGTTGTATATGGTGTTGTACACTACACTCAAGGACATGTCCCCTGTTGAGTGGTCACACCCCCTTTTCCGGAGCGCGCCTTCGACGCGCGCACAACTACATCCTTCACTTTTGTCGCCATGATGGGCCTGCGTACTTAAACACCAGGGCCTATTTATAATCCCATTCCCACCCTCCCTCTGCCGCTCTTTTAGCATGTACACTGGCACCACTAACACCGCCCCTCCCCCACCTAAACCCTCTTTTGTCATGGTGCCCCCCCTGTCATTTTATCCTGGATCCGCCCCTGGGTACCATAGAGCAGATCAGTGAAGTAGGTTGGTATATATTAAGGCAGTGCATTCGGACAGAAATACGGACATAGAGATATACAAGACGATTGTACAAGTACGATTTGTGGCGCCAGAAACAGGTAGGGTTTAGAAAATTGGGGGTATGTGTTTGTCAACTGACTGGTGAGATTAGATTGGTCAGTTGGATCACAGATTGAACAACTGTCACCGCAATCCAAGTGGTGGCTTAGGGAAGCCTGTATCACTTTGGCGCAGGGTCTCTGCAGGTTCCATGTGTTCTGACCATCTGCATGGAATCTGCTGAAAATGACCCTTCAAAAATGGCCACTGTCTTGAAGGAGACAAATTCTGCACGTCCTACTGTACCTCTAGCGTCTGTCAGTGGAGTGCAACATGTGCAGAGTGCTTCATTCTGGGAACGACTGTGCGTCTGCAAGCAAGAAACACCTGGCAAAGAGCAACAAACCCCTGGCAACAAGTATGTAACCGCTGGCAACAAGTATGTAACAAGCATGTCACCCCTAACAATGAAACCCCTGGCAGTGGGGTTGTGGGGTTCTATAGTAAAAAAGGTTAGTGAATGTTCAACATGAAAAGGGTCGACATGATTTTTTTATTTATTTGTATGTCTATGTCGACATGGATACTGTAAAAGTGTACCACATCCACTTGCATGACTCTCTGCGCTCACCATGCTTCGGTGCTTGGTAGGGATGGCCATCGTTGCTATTGCCATCGTTGGTTGCCATCGATGGCAATTCTGCAACAGGCCATCGATAGTGCTAAACTATGCAATGGATAACCATCGATATTTTTACATATCGATGGTCATCCATTGTGTTTGATTGATTGGCCTGTGGGCCAATCAAAATATGGGGGCGGGGCTTCGCGGGTGTCGGGGCCGGAGCTATGCTCCGTGTCCCGGCACTTTGAAAAAAACAAAACATAGTTTTGCTGTTCCATCGATGGAGGGAAACCATCTGATTCTCCACCATCGATGGCAAAAGTATTCGACATTGGCCATGAACCAGCGATGATTTCGAATCATCGATGGTCGATGGGAATCCCTGGTGCTTGGTGCCATCGCTGCGCTCAGCACACTATTATATTTTCCCTCTATATCCACTGGGGTGGTAAAGCATGAAAAGGTCCTTTTTTTGAAAAAAAAAAAAAGTGAAAAACCACGTCAACCCTTTCTTGCATGTCAACCTAATGAATGTTGACTTTTTTGCGTGTTGACCTAATGATTGTCGACTATACAACCGCATCCCTGGGGGGGGGGGGGAGTAGAATCCCTACTTATGCCACAGAATACACCTCAGTGTTGAGTCAGGCATTCCCATAGAGGAGGAGGAGGGTGGATGTTGCATATATTTAAATAGGGTCATAAGCTTCTAATTATAATACTGTGTTCAAATACTACTCAGTCAGCCACAGTTTGCAGGTAACCAACACAAAGCTTGTGTGTATCAGCCATGTCCTCTGATCACTGTGCGACCTGTCAATACTGTAGGTGACCATGTATTATGTCTTATCTTAAACACACACGTTAGTATTTATTTATCTATTCTAGCTCAGCTCTGTAATCAATCATAATTCCTTTGTGTGCCGTGTAGCCGTATGCATCAATGCAGTCCCCCATTCACTGCTCACACGCATTCAGTCCTGCTAGTGTTTATATATAGCCCGGTGTTATCTCTCTGTATCCTGTGTGACACATGTGCTTGTTTTTATCCAAACCGCGGGTGCAGTTCGCAAAATACCTTCACTGCTCTGACCGTAGAATACAGAACTATTTGTCATATTTCGCTATTGTGCGCATGCATGCCGCAGCGCGCTTACGCGAGGGCTTAATCTGGCGTTGCATTCTGGAAAATGCAACTGCAGTCCAAGCAATGGCAAGGGGGCTGCGACGTGGTGTTGGTCCAGCTAAGTAAGCTTAATGATGGGACCGTGAAGCCAGGAAGTCTGGGTAACACGCATAACAAATTCTGGGGTGTTTCAGGTCTCCACTGGGGTAGGGATATTTGGGATATTTGGGGGATTATGGTAATGAGTTGTTTGTCTGCTTGATGGAGGTTTATGTTACTGTTAGTCTCAGTGGAGGAGGGGATATTATGTGAAATGTGGAGGCTTGTGGTACAGATGCAGCACCCCTTGTCCTTGCTCGGCGCCCGCCAGAACGTCCCCTCTGGCGAGCACGAGCGGACAGGGACTCCATTAAACTGGTACGCACATGCGTCCCAGTCTCTCGGCGGCTGGGCAGCAGGTTCCTGCCCATCTCTGCTTCTGGGAGACGGGCAGGGTTAGGGGGGGGGGCGGCGATGGGGACCGACATGGGAGGCATCGGACAGCGGTGGGGTGTTCGGTTGCCACGGGGCGTGCAAGCGTCTTGTGCTCGCGCGCCCCCTGGCAGGAGCTAGCGGATGGCGGGGCTGGCGATAGTTTCGTCAGCCCCTGCAAGGAAGAGGCCGGCTACGTATGTATGTCACAGCAACTTTAAGGTCTGGGTGCCACTAGACTGCAAAGCATATTGAAACCAGTGGCTTCCACACAAGTGTAGTGATGGATTAATCCCACTTATTTTGGTGTTCCGTCTACATTTGATTTGGTGCTGCCCACCTGAGGCCACGTCTAGAAATTTTTCCAGGGCCACTTTAACCCCTTCCTGACATGTGACGTATATATACGTCATGGCCGGGATGTACTTCCCGACACATGACGTATATATACGTCATGACTTTAAACTGTCACTGCGTCTATAGACGCGGTGACAGTTTAAACATGTCTGCTGTCCCTGACAGCAGATATGTCCCAGCATGCCCAGGGGGGGCGGCGATGCCTCCCCCCCGTCGGCGATCGCTGCGATTGGCTGTTCAATGTGAACAGCCAATCGCAGCGTTTTCCTGTGTTACCGGCGAATCAGACGCTCGGTAACACAGGGATCAATCACCGCCGGGTGTGAGGGGGCGTGAGTGGGTCACCGGTGGTCACCGGTGATGACCACACCTCACCCCACCTGCCCCCAAGGCTGTGATTGGTCCGTCGGACCGACGGACCAATCACAGCCATGGCGCGTGATTTAAACTAACGGTGACTGCGCTGCAGACGCCATTCCGGTCTGGAATTGCGTGCAGAGCGGTCACCGTGCCAATCTGTCGTGATATACTGACCTGATCCTTGCCTGATACTTACCTGATCACCGCTGGTAGCGTGCTGCCAGCAGCTGGATGCTTCCTGGATCTTGTGACTTCCTGTGTGCTGCTGCTGCAGTGTCATAGAGTGAGAGATAGTGAGAGATAGTGAGAGATAGTGAGAGATAGTGAGAGATAGTGACAGAGAGTGATAGAGAGTGCTATATTTTGTGTCTGATGCCCCCCCTTTTGTGCTGATCAGTATATCTGTGCTGATCAGCAACTTTTTGGGGGTGCAGGGTTTTTTTTTTTTATATATATACCTGTCAGTTGCACCAAAGGTTGTGCTGCCTGTGCAACTGACTGCTGCCCCCCTGCTGCCCCCCTTTTGTGCTGATCAGTATAAATTAACTGATCAGCAACTTTTTGGGGGTGCAGGTTTTTTTTTTATCTATACCCTGTCAGGTTGCACCCAAAGTTGTGTGCCTGCTGCCCCTCACTGCTAATCAGTGTTGCATCACTGCATCACTGATCTGCAGTTTTTTTTTTTTGGAGAGTGCAGTGGGGTTTTGTTTTTACACCCACGTTGCTTTTGTGGGTGTCCTGTGGCCGCTGAGCGCTGATCAGTGACGTATATCACTGAACAGCATTTTTGGCACAGGGTTGATATAATTTTTTTTCTGCAGTTTTTTTAAATTGTTTTTTTTTTTGCAGAGTGCTGTGGTTTATTTTTTTTAAATTGTTTTTACACCCACGTTGCTTTTGTGGGTGTCCTGTGGCCGCTGAGCGCTGATCAGTGACGTACATCACTGATCAGCATTTTTGGCACAGGGTTGATCTATTGGGGTCACTTGTGGGGGGGTTCCACTGTATTGGTGCTTCGGGGGTCTTGCTAATGCGACATAGCACCCACCAACATTCCACCAGAATCTGTGCTGCAAAATCCAAATATCACTCCTTCCCTTCTGAGTCCTGCCATGCACCCAAATGGTATTTTTTGGTCACATGTGAGGCATTGCCGTACTCGGGAGAAATTGGGGCACAGATTTTGGGGTGCTTTGTCTCCTTCATTCCTTGTGAAAATGAAACATTTTGAGCCAGAACTGCATTTTTGTGTAAAAAATGTAATTTTTCATTTTCACTGCCCAGTTGTACCACAATTGGTGAAACCCCTGGGGGTTTAAAAATGTACACTATATGCCTAGTTGAATTCCCTGAGGGGTGTAGTTTGCAAAATGGGGTCACTTGTGGGGGGGGTTCCACTGTATTGGTGCTTCGGGGGTCTTGCTAATGCGACATAGCACCCACCAACATTCCACCAGAATCTGTGCTGCAAAATCCAAATATCACTCCTTCCCTTCTGAGTCCTGCCATGCACCCCAATGGTATTTTTTGGTCACATGTGAGGCATTGCCGTACTCGGGAGAAATTGGGGCACAGATTTTGGGGTGCTTTGTCTCCTTCATTCCTTGTGAAAATGAAAAATTTTGAGCCAGAACTGCATTTTTGTGTAAAAAATGTAATTTTTCATTTTCACAGCCCAGTTGTACCACAATTGGTGAAACCCCTGGGGGTTTGAAATGTACACTATACCCCTAGATGAATTCCCTGAGGGGTGTAGTTTGCAAAATGGGGTCACTTGTGGGGGGGTTCCTAACTTTTAGCATCTTATGGTGCCTAGAAACCTACATGGTGCCTAAAAAATAATCTCATAAAAAGGAGGCTCCAAAATCAAGTAGGTGCTCCTTCTATTATGAAGCCTGTGGTTTGGTCAACGTGCACACTAGGGCCACATATAGGATATTTCTGAAAACAAAAGAATTGGGGGAATCAATTTTTAGTCACATTTCTCTAGTAAAATCTACTGTGTTCCTTAGAAAAATGTATTAAAATTGAAAATCTGCAAAAAAAATGAAATTTTGAAATTTCACCTACACTTTATTTTAATTCCTGTGAAACACCTAAAGGGTTAACAAACTTCCAAAATGCTGTTTTGAATACTGTGAGGGGTGCAGTTTTTGAAATGGCATCATTTATGGGGGTGTCTCACATACAAGTCCCTCAAAGTCACATCAGAACTGAACTGGTCCCTAAAAAAATCAGTGTTTGAAATTTTCTTGAAAATTTGAGAATTTGCTATTCATATTTTAAGCCTCCTAGTGTCCAAAAAAATTAAAAGGAGGTTGAAATAATGATGGAAACATAAAGTATACATATGGTCTATGTTAGTTATTAACTATTTTGAGTGGTATGATTATTTGTCTCACAAGCAGAAAATTTAACATTTTGAAAATTGCTAAATTTTCAATTTTTTTACGACATTTTGGTATTTTTCACAAAAAAACACAGACTGTATCGACCCAAATTTACCACTAACTTGAAGTACAATGTGTCACGAGAAAACAATCTCAAAATCACTGGGATAAGTAAAAGCAAAAAAAAGTTATCCTCACTTAAGTGATACATGTCAGATTTGAAAAAAAGGGCTCTGTCAGGAAGGCAAAAACAGGCTGCGGCGGGAAGGGGTTAAGTTTCCAAACTGACCCTGGCTAAGGGGAAGTGCTGGTGAGATTGCAAGGTCCGTTCTGTGCATGTGCGGAATGGATCTTATGCAGCTGCAGATTCCCGATTCACTTCAGCAAATGGGTCCAACTCAAGCGTCCCTTTGTAAAAGTCTTCTAACTAAGCAATGCTAAGACCTAAGGTAGGCTTCAGGGGCGGGGCTGCAGCGCAGTACAAAATTCAATCAGGGAAGCCACAGCAAATGCCACCAACTGCCATTCCAAACTGACTCACTGGCAGTTGGTGTGGCTCCCTTATTTAAATATTGCCCATCCTCTGCAGCTGCTAAGGCCTAATTCATGTTTGTACGCATTTGCAATTTTTCTAGGCTTCAGAACTGATAACAACAAGGAAGCTGCTGCCCAGAAGATGATAGACCCCCACCGGATCCATGTCAAACTCATTCGCACCTGCATACACATGGCTGGACTCAGTGTCGCACTGGGATATGAACGGTCCACCGGGGAAATGCAGTGGAAGGGTCGAACGTTTGAGAGGTGTGCCCAGTTACCACAGGGTGTGTAGCCACCCACCACAGACACGTAACCATTAGCGCCTATGAAACTGACCGGCCTATAGAGTTTCAATGTTTAATTTGACTGCACAGTCTGGAACCGGACATCAGAGAAAGGGGATTCCCCATGGTAACGCGATCATTAGGGTGACAGTCAAAAGGTTGACCACTATTGGACAACAGTCAAAAGGATGATACATGGAAAAGGTCAAAATGCATTAGGTCAACACGTGGTCAGAAAGGTGATCACAAGCAAAATGTCAATGTGATAAAGATCAACATGAAAATGTTGACATGAGTGTGGGGGGGGGACACAGCGGTGTAACAGAAAATTTAGCTCCCCCCCGCCGGGACAATATCATCTCCCCCCCCGTTAAAAGACAAGCCCCCCCCCCGGGGAGCTGGCAGGGGGGTCCGTGCGGCGCGTGGGTACCTGTGGTCAGGGACTCAGGAAAGCCTGGAGGTCCCTGCGGCGCTGATTATGAGTTGCCGGGGTCCCTGCAGCGAAGTGGAAATACTGCGCTACCGCCGTGCGGCGGCGCGAGAAGCACTACTGACTCTGAAAACACTGGGCGCATGCTGATTGGCTGAATCTCAGCCAATCAGTGTGCGGCCGTGGCCAGTGTTTTCAAAGTTAGAAGCGCTTCCCGCGCCGCCACACGGCGGTAGCGCAGTATTTCCACTTCGCTGCAGGGACCCCGGCAACTCATAATCAGCGCCGCAGGGACCTCCAGGCTCTCCCGAGTCCCTGACCACAGGTACCCCTGCGCCGCACGTACCCCCTGCCAGCTCCCCGCTGCACCCACAAGCAGTGGGGAGCTGGCGAAGAAACAACAGCGCCCGCAGACCCCGGCGCCTCCCCGCCACCGCGGGGGCTGTGGCCCTTTAGTTACGCCACTGGGGGGACCAATATTTATCTTGCCTCCGGGCAACGTGTACAACGCCACTGCATCTGTATGCAGACTTTGTTAGCTGTAAGGGGACAACTAACAATTCAATATTACACTATTTATGGGGGGATGGGTCAAAAGAGTCGACAGAATTTAGGTAGACAGTCATTGTATAGGTCACTAGGTCGACGCATGGAATAGGTCGACATGGTCATTAGGTCGACATGGAGAAGGTCGACAATAGTTTTTCATGTTGTTTAGTGGTCTATGATGATTTAAGTCGACACGGACGCAAGCCGGCATGGACACTTCTGCATTCACAGCGTTTCTATTGGAGCGCCCACTGTTTTTTTTTTTGGGGGGGGGGGGGCACACCCATGAAATGCTGGTCCCCTGGGTCACCCCCTGTCCGCCCATCCTGAAGCGAATGCCCCGGCTAGTGTGAAATATTTGCGCATGCGTAAACCCCAACAGTCGGCCGGGGTAGTGAATTTGGCCCGCACTGAGCTGGTCTAAATCACCCCTTTGCTGGCAGTTGGTGTGACTCCCCGATTTGATATTTGGACTTTGCCCTAGCCTCACCTCTGGAGCCGCCACTGTTCCCAAGGTGTTTATGGTGTTTGTACAGCACAGTATTTACAGCAATCTATAGTTATGATTTATCAATGTGAAAAGAAGTGACACTGCTGTACAGAATCGCCCATGTACCAAGACGCCAGCTTGTGCTGAGCAAAAGGGGAACCTGCAGAACCCTAGTGGAGTAACTCTCACGGAATGGCAGCAAAGAGTTGGAATTATAATTTTTTTATTGAATCCATGTTTAATGATCGCTTTATGCCTCATTCCTCAGCTATTTCAATGGCTCCGAGTGACGTTGGGCTGCACCCAGCTTGTGTAAGTAATGTGTAAACTTTAACTTTTCACTCCCACATTTAATGTTGCTACTTATCAATTGTTGCTGTCACATGACATTACTGACGTTACAGTTATAAAAGTGAAGTGACGTTCCCGTTGTGTTCACCCAAGGGGATCATGCAGGTGTGCCAACAGCTGTTCTGGGCCTAGGTAATGAGGGTTTGACCAATGCAGGAAAATGTGGGTAGCCCCCTCCCCATCTCAGCCTGCCGCCAGGAGTTGCAATTTTGTCAAAGGTACAGGTGAAACATATGTACATATGATGATCAGCTTATACAAACAACATTTCCTTTTCAAATTTAAATTGTTTATTAGAAGTACAGTAATTCTATACCTCTTACTTTAAAGGTCTGTTGGCCTGGACTGTATAAAAGGACTCCTCTGTGTGTGCTGGTGTGTATGAATTGTCTCCCCGGTGTGTGTTGGTCTGCATGAATGGTCATCTTTGGTGTGTGTTGGTCTGTATGAATGATCTCCTCGGTGTGTGTTGGTCTGTATGAATTGTCTCCTTGGTGTGTGTTGGTCTGCATGATTGGTCTCCTCTGTGTGTGTTGAACTGTATGAATGGACTCCTCTGTGTGTGCTGGTGTGTATGAATGTTCTCCTCGGTGTGTGTTGGTCTGTATAAATGGTTTCCTCTGTGTGTGCTGGTGTGCATGAATGATCTCCTCGGTGCCTGTTGGTCTGCATGAGTGGTCTCCTCAGTGTGTGTTGGACTGTATGAATGGACTCCTCGGTGTGTGTTGGTCTGTATGAATGGTCTCCTCGGTGTGTGTTGGACTGTATGAATGGTCTCCTCTGTGTGTGTGTGTGTGTGTTCGACTGTATGAAAGGACTCCTCAGTGTGTGTTGGACCGTATGAATGGACTCCTCGGTGTGTATTGGTCTGTATGAATGGTCTCTTCGGTGTGGGTTGGTGTCAAAGTCAGAACTCTGGGAGGCAATGGAGTCATCTGCCACCGGGCTCCTGCTCTAAAGGGGGCACCTCTCCTCCCCTGCCTTTTTAACTCATTTATTGAAAGCCAACAATATTGCTTCTGTGGCTGAGTTCTGAAATATATGGGTTTTCTCTCTCTCTCTCTCTCTCTCTCTCTCTCTCTCTCTCTCTCTCTATATATATATATATATATATATATATATATATATATATATTTCTGAACAGAAATATATATCATATTTAATGTTATATAAGGTTATGTGTGTGTGCGGGTCAATATATATTTTGCCTCCATGGCGACTGGGACGAATTTATGCCAGAGGTTGGTGGGTATGAAAGGACTCCTCAGTATGTGTTGGCCTGTGTGAAAGGACTCCTCAGTGGGTGTTTACCTGTATCATAAGGACTCCTCGATGTGTTAGCCTCACGGATTTGGCCACAGACCATTTAGTACCTGGGCCCTATGTCTCAATTACTATTAATTGCACTCCATCTGTATTGGTAACCAAGCTTTCTATTTACTTATCAAGGGCAGAATGATACAATTGTGAGAAAAATATATAATCAACATGTTGGGGTAAATGTACTAATGGTCACATTTTATCAATTTTATTTCAAATCAAAATCGATGTTGCAGAGGCTAAAATAGGCAATTTACTAAGCAGGCAATATATAAGTAAATGTTAGTAAATGTGAATTTTAGCTCCTGAAACACTAGATAGATATCTGATCGATCTAAGTCATCCTTAGTACATACCCGATTGTGTGCTAAGCACTAGGTTATGCTGGTAGACATTAAGATGTGTGTATGTGTGTGTGTTTGTGTGTGTTTGTGTGTGTGTGTGTGGGGGGGGGGTTTGAGGTTAGGCCATGAGGGGTTAGGCTTCAGGTGTAGGATTAGGCTGCAGGAAAAGAAAGGGTACTTGTGTAGTTTCACGGCACCAGCATGGCGCCGTGCTACTTCGGGGTGTACGCTCACCACGAAATATGTCCAAAAAAGTAACTTAACTCCATGCCAACATGGATAGTTCATACCTCCACTATCCATGTTGGCATGGAGTTGATTTTAAATAGCATGGTGAGCGTAGCGAGCCACCGAGCCCGGAGCGTGGGCGAGCGAAGCAAGCCCCGCAAGGGGACTCAGACGCACGGCGGCGCCGTGAAACTACACAAGTACCCAAGAAAGACTAGTGGGAGGGATTGGAGAAGGATTTCTTACCGTAGAAAGTCAGGATCATAGCCATTGGGATTCAAAAATTGGCCTTCTGGCCACCGGATCCCGTACCCAACCCAAAAATCTAATGAAGGACATTGTCAGGGGTCATGCAGTAAACTCATTCTAGCTCTATTAATAATAGTTCTCCAAGTTAATGTGCGCATACATCAGTGGGCACAATCCTCTGGGAGCAACGATCCGCCAACAGGATGTGCCGATCAGAGGGCATTGATGATCAGCAGTCCGTCAAAGGATCAGGAGTCCGTCAAAATGTGCCTGTAAAAATGAGATTTCCATTGTCACACAATGGTGTGAAGATGTCCTTATAATGCCAGCTGAATCAAATGGCGTCACCAAGACCAAGTCCTCATAAGAAAATGAAGTAGGATGTTAGAGGGCGGTCTACCGGGATTGGAAGAACTTTTCAAAATCAATGAATGATCCAGAGGTTTTTATGCTGGAGTGGTCAAATAGTTATATATATATATATATATATATATATATATATATATATATATATATATATATATATATATATATATATATTACAGATGTAAAGTGCTACGTCTTGTAATAATATAACGGTAAATATGAGATTATGATAATGATTATTTTATACTTGAATATAGACACAATTGAAGTCATGTTTGAAGCAGACTTCTATACTGCAGTGTCCCGGTCTGATAGAAACATCAAAGTTGTACATGTGGATACGATGTGTATAACGACTCCACGGTGTCTCTTCACCGACACAGGTATACAGGAGGACTCAGAGCTGCTGCCCGCACAGGAACAAAGGTCGCAGATGGTACAGACTGAGAGGGTTCTGGCAAGGGCCTTCCAAGACTGTTGAAATGAAGGCCACCGTTTATGGAACAATCTAAGAACAAAAATGATATTAGCGTGCATGATATACCTCACTCCACTACCGGTGCGCTCGGCACACTTCACCATTTCACCATTTCAATGCAAAATTTTTCCGAGGTGGGGGTTCTATATATAGATATATAGGGAGGGTCCAAAATTATACGATTATAATGGAATTGTGCCATATTGAATTACGGCAAAGCAAGGGTTCATGATGTAATTTCCAGTCTTTCTCCTCTGTCAGGAGGGGTATCTGGGTACTCAACCTCCTCCCCCATGTGCGCTACTGATTCCTAATAGCAGTCCATGTGGCTGATAAAGTTTAAGAAAGTTCATAAAATAATACAAAAATGAAAATATGCATGTCGACATATGCATGTGGCAACCATTTCCATGTCAACTTTTTGCTTGTGTCGACCAAATGTTTATGTCGCCCTTATGCATGTTACCATGTTGAGCCAACCTATTGACTCTTGACCTAGACAATGCTGACCTACCATCTGGATCCAATCCACTCCATAGCAAGTAGTGTTCAAGAGGCATTCAGGAAGCTTAGTTTGCAGTTACAGAGGTGGGTAGCAGCAGAGCCCAAAATTTAAATAGGGGATTCACGCTCACTGCCGCCCAAAACACTGCAAGACTTTGCTGACCGGGACTCGCTGGCAGTTGGTGTGACTCCCTTATTTGAAGTGTGGACTGTGCTGCAACCCCCATCTGGATTCGCCACTGTTAAATCACATTTGTCTGCTAATGGGGAAAGTAACTTACCAAATCTGAAATCACCAGATTGCAATGAGGAAACCGGCCAAAGCTAA